>NC_089875.1:118183961-118453961 GCF_040182565.1 Anser cygnoides
TTAAAAAGATGCATGAAATTCTCCTTTCCACTTGTATTTTTGCCCGTCTGAGATCCTTATGGAACAACATTTTTCTTCCATCCTCTTCCCACCACACACATACAGAGCGACCAAGACCAGGACCCTTTCATTTTGAATAGCCCCTTGAGAGGTTCCCAAAGACTTTTTGATGAGAAAAACAGAAAGAAGTTTGGGTCCATAGCAGGTCTGTGAGTGAATCTTCTATCTACAGCAGACAAGTCCTCATGATGAGTCACTTTTATTTGATGCAAGTTTAAAATTAATTAAATAAAATGTGAGAATGCGGCATTATCAATCTCCCACCACTGCAGTTAGATAAAACCAACAATGGCTTTGATTCTGAAGCATCAAGGTGTAAGGCTGGAGGTACAGCACTGTGTCTTGCCATTATGGGATATTTTTACCTTCACAATAGTGCCTGCTGGAGACAAACCATCCACTCCAGGAGGGCTCTGGGTACACTGTTTTAGTCAGTGTTCCACACTGAGCAGCTGCAAATCAAATGAGACAGACTTCACTCCAGCTACTCAGCACCATGATAAAAGGTTGATAAAGACAGAAACAGCTCTGAGAGTTTTATGAAAGGAAAAGACTGAGAAAGAGAGTTTACCAAAATAATCCCAAATGACTCACCCGTGCATAAGACTGCCCATTTATCTTTCCTCCCTAACTTTGTGTTTTGTTTTAAAGCTGTGTGAGAAAATTGCTTCCTGTTTTTGTTTGTTTGGTTGGTTTTCCAGGGAGGAAAGGACTGAAGAAGGAGATGATAACCAAGAAAAATATGTAGGGTTTTCTAAAATATTCAAGAAGGATATCAGAAGGGCCCTCTTGTATCAAAGCTTCAGCTCTACAAGTTAACACCCCATCCAGGATATGCAGGCCAGGATATACACTTTGGGAACCCTATTAGCTTTAATGCACGGTTGTTTTCTGTGTATTCATGAGGAGGCCTAAGGTTGGAGGTACCCTCAAAGTAGAGAGTCAGCTGATGGTTGTCTCCCCATCACCTAGAAGGAACCACATGGCTTTACAGTAAATTCGTGTGTAGGAAGAACATCAAGGGATGAATGTGGCCTTTGAAAGGAAATTTAAATTCTTCAGCATCTCTACTTAATCATTTCTTCAGGTGTAACCAGTGAGAAAGCCTGTACCCTAAAGGATGAGTCTGCCCCCATCTTATTCTTTACTTTTCTGCTTTTTCATTCTTCTCTCTGCTCTATTTTTCCTCTTCTCCATCTGTGTTTTCTTGTCTTCCTGTCTTTCTTTCCCTACAGCCACCACTACCTCATAGACTCACCCCAGTCTCTCTACTGAAATTATTACCAGCAGAAGAAATCTAGGGGATAGTAGTGAACTTGAATGCTTCTGAATATTTATTTATTTATTTATTGTTTGGCTGTATAAGTGACAGTTTGGGGAAATCTGTCACAGAAGAAAGTAATCCATATTATTTTTATTGTTGAAACAAAGTCAAGCAAAAAATCAGACATCTGCAAACCATACTATGACATACACCATACTACATGAAGACAACGTGCCTTCTACCTAGGGCCATTGCCTCACAAATGATGGATTAAGACTGTGTCTCTAGCAGTAAATAACATCAGGGCTATCCTTTGGTCCCAAATTCAACTGTTATAATCTGACTGTATTCATGATATTCAGCTTCTTTATCCTCCAAAACAGGGTAGGCAACCCTCCACACACACACACTGGCAACTCCTGGTTTGATATGCATCTAAGGTTCAGCAGTATTTACATTGAAGCATTAGCGTACATATTCCAGATATTTGTGCCTAGATCTTAACTCAATTGTACCTTATATGATCAAGTCATTTAGTGGATTTAGTATTTGACATTTTTATATTTTATTGTCTTCCAGGTTTCTCCATTTTGAGATATCTTACAGATCAGGTGAGTCAAGGGGGTAAAAATGAGAAAAAGCTACTGTGGTGTTTGTTCCCTGGAAAATTATTGGAGTGGCATTTGAGCTATGACTAATTTATTTAGTATTCAGAATTTAGTGAATTCTTCTGTCACATCACCCATCATAAATAAAAGGAAAAAAATAGAAACCTGTTTGATGCCTCAGGCATGTTTTAGTTTGTTGTTCAGGTCAGTTCATTTCAATGCTTAATTTTTAATGGTTCATTTAATGTAGCTGTTAGGACTAGAAAATATTTTCATATAAAACTTGTTTTATTGGGGTCAATTACTGTCACCTCAAAACAGTTAAAATCTCGGATGGGAAACTAAAATATCAGTTAGAAAGGGTGGTCTTGTTGTTTGGGCACTCAAATGGGTCTAAGCAGACTCAAGCTGAATTTCAATCTCTGCTACTGATTCTTTATGTGACCTTGGGTAGAACACTTAGACTGCCTTTCCAGAGGCAGTTAATTTAATGATTCTGTGATTCTGTGATGTAAGGTAGTTATTACCCTCCTCTAAACCACAAATAAAAACTAAGTTCTCCAGTGCTGACATGTAATTACTAAACCTTTATCTAACTTTTGCCACTAGCATTATTTTGTCAAGACCCATTAAGACAAAGATGTCACTCTCTGGGCTACATCATTCAAGAATGGTCCAGCTAGAAATTTCCTGAGTAAAATTTATGTTACTTAACTGAAGGTTAGGAGAATAGTCTAAGCTTATTATTTTAAATTAGAGGGAAACAAAATTGCAAGATAGCAGGCAGGTATAACAGAGTGTCTTCAAAACACTCCAGTGATACATTCCCTCTATTTTCTTCTCCCTCTCATCTGGATCATCTTTCTTTGCTAAGCTGCCTTCCAAAAAGTACTTTCTTTGCATAGTCTCTTCAACATGTTGTGTGAGTTCAGCAGATACATGGCAACACTTGAGTCCTTAGACTGTCCTCTTTTCACTAAGGAAACAAGGAAATTCTTAATTTGTTGGGAATGGGAGATTACCATTTTTTCCCTGAAGACAACCCCTTGAAAAGGGGTTTGCCCTCAGAATGCCATGTTCTCCTTCTAGGCCCTCCTTCATGGGCACCACAAGACAGGAACACTGTTCTACTTTGAGTTCATATTATGGCAGTATCACAAATGATTGGGAGTAACACTACATTCATTGGTGTGGAAAGGTAGGGTGCATGCCAGGAAAGCATCATTTAGTAGAACTTTGCTGGTTTACCTGAAATGAGAATCTTTTTATGCTGTTTCTTGCCTAATCAGGTAAGCTAATTTTTATTGGCAAACATCAAAATTCAGACAAGAAGTAATGGCACTAAAAGCTTCAATATTGAAGCAGAAATACTTTATTTGTCTAGATAGATCCATTATAATTTCCTTCTTTGATGCCTTTTGTCCACACTCTCTAATAGTTTTCTTTCTCCCCAAATAGTTGTATTACACAGACAATTTTCTTTAGTAATATCGTAACTAAGAGCACTGTTTACAGGAGGGACACTTAATCTAACTCTTTGTTAACTTTAGCCCAAGGTTGTTAAGAATTCATTGCTTAAGTGTTTCTTTCATATAATAAACTATTGATCATTTCTCTGAACTCAAGGTATTTTCATCTTCGCAACTTTTTTTTTTTTTCTGAAAAAAAACAAGCTTGTAGAGCATTATTACTTCCGCAAATAACTGTAGGAAGAAATATATTAAAACTGATATTAGAGTAATTTAAAAGAGGCCAATCTATCAGTGGAAGATCTTATTCCTTTTATCAATTATTCTCTGCTCTGCAGACCAAAAGCAGTCTAGTCTATGGATGGGGATTGACATATATAACTATTTTGCCACTGAGTTTATTGTGGAGTCAGATTTGCACTCACACTCATACCCAGAGGGAGAAAATCCTTCCCAGTTTACATGTATAGTAGGAGATTTCAAAAAGCCTGTGGCCTTCACACACCTTTAAAGCAGCTCACCTTGTTATCGACGTTGTCAAACTGAATCATTTAAAAATCATTAAAAATTATAGCATTCAATTTATTTCCTCAAATTTTCAGATCCCTTAGGGTTCATATTGTTAAGCTTCCTTTGCCTATCCTAGTGAGTGCTAATCATTAAAAAAAAAAAAAAAAGAAAAAAAAAAGCTGAGGTTCTTGCATGCAAACTGTATGTCTCTAGGAACATTTACTCTAAGTAGACCACTTACAAATATCATGACAATGTAGTGAAATACTGGAATATCTCATAAAGTCATGATTTGATCCTGTGGCTAGCTAAGATGGATAATATTATTTAGAGCAGAGGACTTGGAATCCAGGTTTAGTTTTGTAGTGTTCACTCTCAGAAAACATCAGCTTTACAAGTTTGACCTCACTCTTACTGTCTGTAAAATGGAAATAAAATTGTTCATTTGCTTATGAGTTGTGAGGCTAGCTCAAATCTTGGTTTAGCTGCCAGGATTCTGAGCTTCACTCATGAAAGCTGAGTTCTGCTCATTCATGATTCCACCACCTACAGGATAACAACCTTCCTTAACTCTCCCATATTTTTTTCCCTTTTAACTTTGCCTGTCTTATTCCACTATATCGTGCACTTTTAAGGACATTGGTTTGTGTTCACATCATATTTGTGCAAGACCTAATAAAATGAGACTTCAGTTACATATCTACTTCTATTCCCAGTGTCTGCAAAATGCTTTAAAACTCTCCAAGGAGAAGTGATGGATGTGAAATAGAGCACTAGCATTGTAATAAGAGCCATGTTAGCTATACGCAAATAGACTGGTTTCACTGCTTTAAAAGGGAGTCATGAGCCTGTTCAAAAATACCAAACATGGAGCTGTTTATTGATGCAGTAAGATAGTTCAAATTAGCTCTTGAATTTGAAAATATAAATTTATACATAAAATGCAAACACACTTGTTTTGTTGGAGGTTTATTAGACACTCTTAGCTTTGGGGACAGGTATTTTCTTCCCTAAACAGACTTCTCTGACTTTAATAATTTCAGAGAAAGCAAAGCATGTTTTCAAACACAATCTCAATATGCCCTTTATTGATTCATTACTCCGTTAGCTTGCTTCCTTCCAAAAGTAAGTCTGTGGCTCACTCCCATCCTGAGGATGCTGCGTTGATTACACAAGAGCTGGTAGACAGCAAATCATCTGCCAAAGAGTACAAGGACATTTTAGCATCAAGGCTTCCCACAGGAGACATTATACCTTCAAGGGGGAGAGGCAGAAGGGCCAGGGAAGGAGGATGGATGCATAATGGCATGCCATGCAGGATGTCACTTACAGTTGGTTGGCCTAGTCGTCAGGGTTCACTTCCATTAAGCTTTGTGTCAGTTCAGAAACTTTACATGTGAGGCTGTGTGAAGCATTCTGCCACTGCTGACTGCCCGGGGCTAGCCCACAGTACCTATCTTGTCACTGGTTTTCCACAAAACCTCTCAGAGAATTAGTTGCATATGTCAGCCAGGCTAACCATTGGATGTAAGGTTTTGGCTCTTAGTCTGAGACTTTTTTTTTTTTATTGTTATTATTTTTGTGTGTTTTTTTAAGGGGGGCAGGGGGTTTTAAGGGAGAGAGGATCACCATAAAATACTGAAAAGCTTAAGGGAATATTTAGTACCCTGAGAAGAAAGGAAGGATAGTAATGAGGTGTATTTTCTCATATCATGAGGGAAAGACTCCTACATGGGTGGAGTAGCCCTTTTACCAAATAAGTTGTAAGAACATGAAGGGAGCTGTTGTGTGTCTGTATTTCATCTATATTAAAAATGCAAAGATAATTATCAGGAACAACTCCAATAAATGTATCTTACATTCAAAAAAGAAGAGAATAACTGACATGCTATTTCCAGGTATGGAGCTACATATGTGATTGATTTTTAAAAATCTCTATATTTTTTGCAATATTTGATCAATCAGGAACAGTTATCCCACATATCTGTGGACATACAAATGGTTCACCATATAGACCCAAGTTTAGATTTTTTCACCTTACCAAACTTAAAGGATGTTTCTTCACTGTTTATCTCATTTTTCTTCTACTTTTTAAATTAGAAAGAGGTGTACTTTCATTACAATTACTTGTTTCCAAGTAGTGGTTGTGAAATAGTGGCTGGGATAGTCTAGCAACAGTGTAGACACTGCCCAAATACTAAGAAACTCCCCTTGCTGTGAAAAATGTGCTCAGACTCTTTCCAGAAATAGTCTTGGACTCCCAAGCTAAACTTTATGAAGTACTGCCCAAGCACCAATATCTGAACTCACTCTGAACACCAGAATGTCTCCCCTGTTTTTGCTTTGCTGCTTATTCCTTTGCCAATACAAAAGCTGGAAAAAAAAGATAGGAGGAAAGTGGTGATATGTATGTACATTTGTAGCATAAACCTTGGATTTAGGCGTCTTGGAGCTGAGTCTAAGAACTGGCTCAGATGAGAAGATCAAATGTCATATGCATGTGTATATAATCAAAAAGGTATTTATGTCAGGAATTTAAGCATGTGTCTGAGCATTTTGTCAAAAGGGGCGAAAGGGGATCTGACACTGGCTCACTCCATACTTCCAAATAAATATGTCTCTAACCTATATTTCTTCATTTTTCTTGGATGATAATAGACAGTTAATATTTATGGATCACAATGAAAACAATTTCTGCTCTGATTATAAACCTTAGAGTGCGAACTTTGTCTCCATCTCTGATCTCTGCCTTATGTCTCATCAGTCAGGCTGCTTGTATTTAACAAGCGAATAATGAAGCTGGCAAAGGCAGTCAGATTATTTTTTTTTTTTTTGTAATATCATGATTTCGTAAACCAATTCCCTGATCCTTCTGTTGCTCTTCTCAGAAAAGCAAACATTGTAGTTTTGTTTTAAGTTGCTCTTTAAGGTTTCATATCCCAGGCCTCTTTATTTTCCCTTCCTCAGGCTTCCTTTTTGAGTTGCAAAAAGAAGGAAAAGAGGCAGGAAAGGAAAAGAGATCAAATGAAAGATGAAAATTTGCCAACCAAATATTTTCAAAACACAGTACTTATGTAATGAATGTAACTTTCCTTCTTTCTCAAGTGCAAACATAGCTCCTTTAAACATGCAGGTAGGTTGCAAAAGCCAGTCTCTTCATTGGGGTTGCTTAAGGGCTGAGTATAGACACCTATCTGAGGGCACTGATGTGCATACCTGGTGGGAAAGCAGCCTTTCTACCAATGTGTCTGCAATTGGGTGAGTTGGCAGTGAGGAGACCCAGCAGTGCTCTGATATGGAACTGCTTCCCTCCCCCTTTTGCTTCTCATTCCCTTTCCTACTCCCGACATCACTGAAGGAGCCAGGAGATGCAGCACAATAAATTTAGGGGCAGTACTTTTATACCTTGACTGTGATTCAGGCTTGTGGTGTTTCTTTCTTCATGCTAGGAGCAGCCCTTCCTCTAGGTTTGTACAATGAATAGAGCAGATGTCTTTGGGTGGTATTCCTCTGACCCTGGGTCTTTAAGGTTATAGCTATACTGGCAAATAAAATGGACTAGGGACTGCTCTTTTGGGTCCTGCTGGAAAGGTCTGGCCTACATACAACTAAATTCTCAGCCTCCAAAACAGGTCAGCTGCCTTCAGTCTGCATTTTGGGAATGGTCCCTGCTCTGTGCTAACCCTGCCTTGTGTCCCGGCTGTGCTGATAACCTCACAGTGTGGATGATCAGATGTGAAGTCTGTACCCTGGCCCTGTCTGTACAATAAATCATAGCCCGAGAGCCTACTGAAGATTGTCTCCATGGTGAAGGTGGAGAACAGACATCTCCAACAAGAGGTTTATTTCTCCTGTGTTAGGTTGGCATTTTAGAATGGAATTGGCTGAGGTAAAATATCCTGATTCCCATCTGTCAGCAGCTTATTGCTAAACTTTGTGCTAGGCTTTGTGTCACCTGCTTTCCCTCTGTAATCAGTTGCAAAAAAATAAGTGAAAAACATCTGAAGGTTGATTCAACCAGTCTCAAGACAAAAATATTATGTTGCATGATTACATGGGTTGAGTTACTTTTTGAAAGTTTCTCTTTCTCCTTTTCAATGAGGGGGATCCTAAGTGCTTAATTTTCAAATAAATGAATCTGGAAAGATGGATCCTGCCTGTTAAGATCTGCTTTAATATCAGTACACCAATGCCATTTCTTAAATACTTAAACCATTCAGTGATGAACCCAGACCTGTACAGACATGGAGAAGGAAATTATCATAAGGATACAACCATCCAGTGACACCAGAGATCTTTACAGTCAGCAGTGAGAAAAGGCACACCTAGGGTATGATTATTTCCCTGTAGAATATATTTAAGTCTGATGAGTTATATTCCAGAAGTGCCTCTTTTTTATTTTTTACTGATGATCAAGAAAGCCCAGAGTGACTGAGCCAGCTTTACTCAGGGATAGACTTCTGCTTTTCAGACGCCTAATACTGAGTGAGATGAATTTTGCCAAGAACCACTATCCTGTCCCAAGAAGCTGACAATAGTATCCCAGCCTTTTGTAACCAGGTAGAGTTTGTGTACAAACTGCATAAAATATGTACAAAATGAAAAAAAAAAAAAAAAAAAAAAGACTTCCCCAACTCATTTGGTTGAAAAGATCAAACATTTACAAATATCTCACCCTTTCTTGAACTGCAAATCCTGGGGAATGGCTGAACTTTACAGAAGACCATGAATCAGTATGCGAATAAGTCTGTTATTCTCAATTTACCACTGGGATTTTGCCATTGCATGTCTAAATGAAAGATCATTTCTTTTGAGAGAAGTGTCAAGCTTCACTGTGGTTTTTTGATACAGAAAAGTTCAAGGGAAAATCTTAAATAGGGGATAAACCCAGGTGGGCTTGTGTTTCCTTATGTCTCAAATACATACTGTATCTGAGAGAAAGAGAATGGAGACATGCAAAGTCTAGATGTTAGATAAATGGGGATCTGTTATGAAAAAAGTCCACGCACGGAGTCTATCAGTCTCAGAAAGGCTGAAAGAGTTGTCAAAAGTACAGATATATCTGAGTTATGATATATGGCGTGACATTCTATAACTTTCTGAAAGAATTCAAGGAGGACATTCTTTTATTTCTCTGTTTATCCCCTTAATGAAGAGCTAAAAAGACGCCTTACATATAATTTCTGTGCATATAATGCAGATTAAATATGTAAATTAATTGTCAGTCATTTATCACTAAAACACATCTACTTCTAGAAACCATCCATTCTCATAGGTACAATTCCTCTTCCTTTTGATGGAAGGGAAACAAATGTCTTTTGATGAGGCTTCCAGACCCAGCCAAAATTCGTTCAGGTTCATGCGAGCATAGTGCTCTCAGTGGTAGAGCCTCTAAGTTACAAAGCTGCTGGGGCAGAAGGTGACTAATTTCAGTGTCTCATCAATTTTTCCTTGCTAGGAACATGGCTGCTTTTATTTATTTATTTATTTATTTATTTATTTATTTATTTATCTTTAGGTAACATGTTGAAAACCTACCAAAGACGGGGGACTAAACTCCCGTGCCGTTACACTGGGATAGTCACTACCGTGGGTAAAAATGGTAAATGTCTTGGAACCTGGGAGAAGCTTGCCCTAACTTTCATGCCACATAAGAGGACCAAGGTAATGTACAGTTATTGACACAGGTATCATGCCCATATACATCATATGTGGTGAGAAACAAATTCCCTCATGTATGTGTTATGTAACCTGCTGAATGATTGATTCATGTTTTAAATCCTATCTTACACTTCTCCACCATTGTACTTCCATAGGTGTATCAAACACTTGCTCTATGGTGTCATAGACTTTCTCCATGAGGAGAACACAAATGGATGGCCGTTTCTAAAAGAGCCATAGTTTATTTTTTGATGATTCCTCCACAGTCTGGGCCAAATGATACCCTACTGAGGAACAGAATTAGAGGAGGAAAGTCAAGAGTAAGACCCCATTATCTGGGAGATAATGAGTAGTGCAACAGCCTTTATGGTTTCACCTTACACCAAATATGTTAGAAAAGTTTGCAGAAGAGGATAACAAACTTTTAAGGGGTCATTAGGGAGGTGGATCTCCAGAGGATGGCTGACAGACCATGCAGCTCCTTTTTAAGAGCACAGTGCTGCCTTACTCTAGATTATTGGGGAGATATATGCTCTTGTGTTCATTTGAGAAAAAAAAAAAAAGGCTTATGAATGTTTTTTAATTGTGTCAGGAAAACTCAGGAAACACTACAGAGGTAGCCCAGTCTTTTGGAGAGGCAAACAGCAAAGGTGTCTTCTATGGATCTTGTTTTGGGCTATCCATTTAAATGCAGCATTTTACATTCCTTTCTTTATTCTGTGTGGTTGATTAATTTTTATTTTTTATCTTGCAAGAGAACAATTAATCACTGTTTTTTGTTTGTTTGTTTGTTTTTTATGATTTATACTTTTAAAATGTATGAGAGACATCAGAATGTTTTGGCAGAATCATCTTAACCTTCTTTGTTAAATCAAAAGAGATCAATAAAAACACTAAGGGTAATGGGTAGGTTTTGAAAAGCCCAGGAGGGACTTAGTTTTCTTACTTCTACAGCTTTAATGGAAATTGGAAACCTAATTGCTATTTGTGTCATAAAATTCTCTCCCAATTATAGCTAAAAAGATGAGTACTGAAATTAAGATTGAGAGCTGGTGGACACCTATATTCCTTCTTCATGTGCTACATCCATCTCTGTTATGGGTTTCAAGTGACATGACTACTGTCCTTTGACAAAACTGTTATTTATATGTTTTTAATGGAAAATCTCTGCTTAGATCCCATGGAAAAGGTTTGATTTTAAACACAAAGTTACGCATGGGTTAAGTCTGTTGTAGTTAAGCATTGATTGTATTACTCCCTTACTTGGGACCTCCAAGCACCAGTACATGCATTTAAGTGATTTTGTAGAGAGGAATGAGAGAGGGAGAGAGAGAAAGAGAGAGAGAAATGAATGAAGACCCATGATTTCTGGTTTTTATTCCAAGCCTAGCCAGATGATCTAGATCAAATTACTTCTTATTTTTGGACTTAAAATTCTGCATAAAATGGATATAATGGTACTGATATCTTTTGTAAAGCTCTTTGCAATTTCTTGAGCATCAGTAGTTTACAAGAATATCATTACACTGTAAGGCAATGTGCTGAACTAACACATGCAATATGAGAGCAGAGGCTCACTCACTGAAACTCTAACTGCTCTTCAAATATCAGGAATAATTGTTATAACAAATAAGTCCCCCCTGTGTTCCCATTATCCAATTCTTTCATCAGTGCTTGAGTTTTGTAAGGTGGGGATTGCAAGCCATTTATCTCCTGAAGGGAAAGATCAGAAAGGTTTTAAGTTGTTGGAGCTGGCAATGATTCTCTAGCAAAATAAGAGCTGAGGTTATGAAAATCTACAGATACAGTCATGTTTCAGATTGCAAAGGTATTTCACTCTTCTTTCAGAGAAGCAGCTGGATACTATATATTACACAAGCTCATGTACAAAGAAAAAGGTATGGAAATTAACATTCTCTCTGGCTATGATAAACTACCAAGGGAAATTCATAACAAATCTGTCTACTATAGTTAGTCCTGTGACAAAAATATTACAGGAAAAAATAAAAAAAAAATGGCGTTGGTCAAAAGAATGTCAAGAATCTTTCAAGTTGGCTAAACAGACATTTATGTCCTCCAGGGTTTTACTGCACTTTGTCCCATTCTTGCCAATCTGTTAAACTACTGATGCTTCACTGTACGAGGTCAGGAGTGGTGATTTCTCACATAATGCCAAATAACCCAGAAAAGCCTGTAGCATTTTTGCATTGCAAATGCTTCCTAAAGAGGAAAAAGATTATGAACAGAGTAGGGGAGAGAAGACAGGGGAAAGAACTCATAGAGATCACATGCAGAGACATTGAACTTTGCAGCCTTTCCACTCTAGAAAACTCAGCAAAAAAATGGCCCACTTGACAGAAACGTTTTGAAGGCTTGGTAAGCAGATTCTATAAGCGTTGACTTTTAAACATCAGTATTTCTTTTTCTTTTCTTTTTCTTTTTTTTTTTCTTTTTTTTTTTTTTTTTTGGTGGGGTGGATGGGAATATATTAAACAGAGATTATTGTATAATCACCAGGTGTTATGGTCTATAACGTCCCTGTGTACAACCACACCATCACCCCTAGATTTTATATACACATGAATTTGCCACACTAGACTATCAACAGAGGCTTCAACAATCCAAAATTAAGAGGACAGGTCCTTAAAATGCAAAAGAAATAACAAAGCCCACAGCCAGCAGTCAAGGCTTCAGTGAAGAACTGTAATGAATAAGCACTAAAGTTGTGTTAGTGCTAGCAAACTGAAATTTGAATGTAAAGTTGTACTGCCAGCATGGTTGCTGACACAAGTTCTGCCTGGTATGCCTAGCACATCCTGAAAAAGTTCTTAGGCCCTGTGTAGGACTTAGAATATGCCAAAATGCATTCCCAAAATGTAGCTTAGAATCATAGAATGGTTTCGGTTGTAAGGGACCTTACGGGTCATCTTGTTCCAAGCCCTCTGCCATGAGCAAAGTAGATTTAGATGTCTGCATTCAAATAGCAGGGGCCTTTTTTTTGAGGGTAAGTGGATTTGATATCATGACAACAGCCAGGACATGCCAGTCAGCTTATCAGAGAGTTTTGTCCTTGATGACAGAGATGCGGTCTAGTAGTGATGCTTTCTCAGACTTAGTGTTGAGTTCCTAACCAAGGCAGAGGCAACCAAGAAGCATGTCATGAAGGATAGATTCAGAAAGTCTGTTGTGCTGTTCTGTTTATGTTCTGGGGAAACTCTCAGATATGAAGAAATAAGAAAAGGTTGACCTATGTAATCAACATTACAACTGAATGATTAATGCAAACAAAAAAACAAACAAATTCATATTAAGCTAAGATATTGCTATGCTGAGAACAATATACAGGCCCTAAATTATTATACTTCTGTGCTAAATGTAGCTTGCATTGGCATTATGAGTGTTGACCCTGTAAAGAATAACTAGGAATTGTAGGTCAGTCTGGAACACACAGTAAAGAGATACAAACTTTTTGTTCTGGGCAATTATTTCTCTGATATTAACAACCAGGTTGTTTGACACAGAACTACTTAGCCAATTTAATTAAGGTACATAGATGAAGATAAAATATTCAATCAAAGTCATGAGACTGTTCAGGAAAAAAATAAATTTTTGTAATTCCTTCCTTAAACTCAGCAGTTTGATAGTGAGACAAGCAAAGAAAGACAAGACTATAAGTTACCCACTCTCTTGGTGAATATTGTATCTTCTGAGATACCAGGTAATATATGTTGTGTCTAAGTTTAGGGGTCTATGTATAAAATAGAAAGTAAATCTCTGTCTATATAATTAGAGAGAAAAAAATTAAATAATTTAAATCTGATTTTTGATGGGGAGAAAATTATTTTGATACGTATTTGCTGACAAACACCTTCCAGAAACAGAGGCAGTGATAATTTTTAAAGTAGATTCTTAGGATAACTATCAATACAGCAATGTTTGTCTTTTCAGAGACAACACCTTTTAATCTTATCGTCTGTATGATATTGCATCCTCTCAGTGAACAGAGACTCCTTTCATCTGAAGCCTGCTGGAGTTCAAGAAGTGTTTGAGCAATGCTGTCAGACATAGAGTTTGCAATGGACCTCAGGATGTCTATAGTCCAACCAGCTGCTCAAAGTAGGGTCAGCTGTGGAGTCAGACCAGGTTACCGTATACATCTGTATTTTGAAAAACCTACAAGGATGGAGATTGCAGGATGTCTTGGGACAAGGTGTTCCAATACCTGACTTCCATGGTGAAATTTATTTTTTTCCTTAGATCACTTTGCATCTCTCTTGTTTCAGGCTACACCAATTCTCTCTCATCTCACCACGCACCTAAGTGAAAAGCCTGGCTACAGCTTCTTGATAACCTCCTTGTAAGTACTAGAGGTTGCTCTTGGGCCTCCCCAAATTACCAGGCTGAAAAACCCTAGGTCCCACAGCCTTCCCACACAAAGAAAATACTCCAGCCCCCAAGCACCTTGTTGGCTCTTTCTCTTGATGTGTCTTTCATGCATTCGGAGTCAAAAAATGGATGTACTAGTCCAAAAGTAAGCTGAGGGCTAAGTAAAGGGGGATAATTCCTTTGTTTAGTCTTCTGGATCTGCTCCCATTTATACAGCCCAGGATGTTGTTGGCCCTTGTGGCTGCCATGGCTCATTCCTGGCTTGGCCACAGGCCTTGGCCACAGAGCTGATCTCTAAGCAGTCAGTCCCCAGCCTGTATTGCTGCAAAGGGCTCTTCTTTCTGATGTGCAGGACTGGACAGTTGTACTTGTTGAATTTCATTGGGTTCCTGCTGGTCCACTCCTCCAGACTCTCTGAATCCCTCTGAAAGGTGGCTCAGTCCTGGTGCATATCAAAATATTCTCATCAGTTTGGTGACATCTTGCAACTTGCTGAGAGTATGTTCCATCTTCTCCTCCAGGTCCCTGGTCCATTAAACAGGACGGACCCTAAATTACCCACTTGTCACTGGCCTCCAGGTAGAGTATGACCCATTAACCACTACTTTCTGGGCCCAATCATTCAAACATTTTTTGCCCATCTAGTTGTCTGTATTAAACCTCTCTAATCTCAATCTTTTCAGCTCAGGAAGTCAGCCTTCTTTTCTGGATTTTGGTAGCACTCAGATAAGAAATTCTTGATCCTTATTTAGATCTCCAGTTCTGATCACAGTACAACTAAGTATAGCAATAAATGCCAGAAATTACTATCTTGACTATCCAAAGGATTTATTTTGGAATATTGATAAGGTCTCTATTGGGCCAAAACATTTACAATAAGAAATATACCTGGGGCACTTTGAGAGAATGATTTCTTAAGTCCCCAATATAGCACAAACATCATATAGCACAAACACTATGTAGGCTCTAAGCGCTTTGACTCAAGATAATATCAAGTTCATGTTTAAGAAGTGGTTCTGGCTGCCCAGGTTTGATGATAGACAGTTCAGCACATTGCTTAAATAGCTAGGAGCAATGGCAATTAAAGTGAAATTCTCCTGCTCTAGCACTGTATTTCTAAGATTGTAAACAGACTGGCAAATCAAGAAACAGACTTCACTGGAATATTGTGGTGTACGGGCTTCAGAGGAACTTAAGAGGAAATTCTTTAAACCTTCATTAAAAATATGTCTGGTATCACAAAGCATGAAAAATACTTTTTAGGCAGCTGGTTATAAAAGGAGGGCATCCAGGGGAAGTCTTATATGTTCATATTAAAGTCCAGAGCAGAAGGTTCAGGTTGCTGGTTTTGTTACAAGAAATATCCCCAGGTCTATCAAAAAAGAGGGTTTCTAAAGGGAGCTCTTTATTCACTGTGTTGAGATGGAAACATGAATTTGATATCTATGAAAGGCCAACAGGGTTAGCAAGAAAACAGAGAGAGAAAAGGACAGGAGTAACCTTTATAAAGTACTTCTCTATCTGATAGTGTGGAGTAGACTTAGCAGAATATTCCTCCTCAAATATTAATCATCTGTGTGAATTCTGGCATTTTTCTCCCCTATTTCTGCCAAATAATGATTTGTAAATAATTTTTATTTTGAGGTAATTTACCAATAATTTTGCAAATCTTGGCCATCAACAATTAAGTGTTCACAAATTGATTCTAAATTGATTCTTTTTATTATTATTATTATTATTTTTTATTCTTCCCACTCCTTGTTTCCTGCCAGATGCAATTATAAAAGAAATTCAAAGGGATGGAGAAAAAATGATATTCAAGTGTGTATTTTCTTGGAAACATTGAGGAGAGGCTGTAGCTTATACATTGAGAGTAAGTGCTCTGAGACTTAAGAAGCACATTAAATGACTAACAACAGCAGAAGTGAAGGCTCTGGACATTACGTACACAGACTCTGATGTCTCCCAGGAAGGCTGGGATCATTAGTCCTGGTTCACTGACTTGGACTTGGAGGTTCCTGATGAAAAGGACATAACACCAGGCTCAAGCTGAGACTAATGGGGAACAATACGCATCTGCAGACTCTGATGTTACTAATCCAGCTCCTGCTGAGGATGAACAATTGGAGCAAGGGAATATTCCTGAAGCACTGACAAACTGCAATTGAGGATTAGAAAAGCCCTCTGAATGCCTGAATTTGTAATACGTCTCCAAGTTGGCATTATAAACAGTTGTAGAATAAAGCAAAGAACCTTTTTCACTCTGGAGCATTTTTCAAAAAATCATAACAGTGTTAGGCTTTTGTTAGTGGTGGTTTCTTTCTTCCTTTACTTTTTTTTTTTTTTTCTTTCCAAGTTTGGTAGGAAATTTAATGTGGCTGTTTGTGTCAGATGTATATAAATTCTGCAGGAAGAGCCCTGATATCTCAATACATTAATTCTTAACCTCAATCCATATAATTTAATGACACATTATCACCATACAATCCTATATGCTTTGTGTCTTCACAGATTGGATGCAAAAAGTAAAGAGCAAAATGTGATCACTGAACAACTTCAGCATTCTAGAATTCTTCTTGTTTTGTGAGTAAATTAAGTTGTAGCAGATAGTATCAGCACTGAAATTTGATTGTCTGCACCCACCCTTACATTACTGGAAAATATCTGGTGTTTTTTTGGCTCAAGTTAACTACGTCTCTTCCATATGCATTGTTCAGGAATTAACTTGAACACTGTTCAATTCCAAAAATCAATTAGAATGTACCCACCTGTTTTGGAGAGTTTGGATGGATCAGCCTTAGGGCTGATTACATGATTACTCATGAAACCACCCAGCGTACAAGCATATTGTCTTAATTGTCCCAAATAAGTTCTAGTGCAGTCCCAAACCATATGTAGTCTTTATTACAGTCGAGGAGTCATCTGGAATTGAATTAATCTTTACTTAACAATATTTTTATTTGACTCATTTGGAAGGTATAATGGGGAGCATCCCACTAAGTATGGCATTTGACTTCCCTAAAATCTTGCAGATGATATAGCCATAACTCACAGGACAGACCTAACTTTGTAATAACATTGACATGGTGATCTATCTTTCTATTTGCTTGCACAGACAGTTTTTAAGCTGAAGTATGAACTTTGAAACAGTGAAGTTATGCCTATTGGTTAAAGGCCAGCTGCTTTTAGTTACTGTTCACAATTTATATGAGTATTTTTGAGGTCTATGAAGTACCTAAAAGCACAGGTTGAATGATTACTATCCAAGGATATAACAGATATTTTGTTTGTCTGTTTATTTTCAGAATATGTTGTATTTTTAAGAAGATAAATTTGGAGAAAAATAATCTGTTATTTTCTTGTCATTTAATCTCAGGTTGTGCCAGCTTTCAGTGAGAAAATACATTCCGTGTGGCTCTGATGAAAATACTTCATGAAAGACTCCTTATCAGCCAAAGCAGCTCCTCTATGAAAGGCAGTAAACAGATCTGATCTGTTGACTCAACTGGGCTGAGTTACAAGCTTATAATAGAGTATGTAACCCAGGTTTTCTTTTTTCCCCTTCTTTCTCAGTATCAGAATCGATACTTCATGTTGTTCTATAAAACACTTATTTTCCACTTTTTTTTTCCTTTTTTGGCTATTGGTGAAGGAATTATTCATTTTTATTTTTATTTTTGGAATGATGAATGCTGGAGCACTGTGGTAGCAAATTCTCTCTTCTCATTTTGATGTACAAAGGTTGTTCTTTAGCTATTTTTACTGAAGTGGAATGAGCACTCTGAGATCAAGTGGGACCAGAAAGACTGAACAATTATTAGGTGCATATTTAATAAAGATTCAGAGTCATATATCTTACTTTGTGTCCTCTTAAAGGCAATTCATTCTGCTAAATATACATCAGAATTAGTTCCCTGAACTTCTTTTTAGAATTAGGCTATGATTCATCTCCTTATAAAGTAGACATTTAATATAAATCTCTAATTGATTCAACTTATAACATTTGTTGAACACACCTAATTTCTCATAAAATGGTAAAATTAGGGGAGTTGAATTCCACTCTTTCTAAGTCAGTTTCTGTGTGGTGACCTAGATTCTCAGCTGTACAAACCAACCTGTAACGCCTTTTAGGAGATACGCCCATTTGTACATATTGAATATCTTGCCTTTTTTTTTTTCTTACACTAGTGACATCAAAAAATAAAAAGTGTAGATCAAAGCTCCTGCTGAAGATCAAAGGTAAGAGCAAAAAGAAATTCAAGAGCCACTGTCAGTTTTCTAAAATCATGGGTGGAAAAAGATCATCCCTTTTTTCGCTTTAATAACAGGGAAAGCTAAGCTCAGGATAACTATTCATGAACAATCAAACTTCAAATCCCTGCTCTGGGTTAGTTACAACAAATTGGCAAGGGCATTTTGTCCTTAAGGACAAAAATACCTAAATATCTTTACCTAATGTTTTCTGGGTTCAACGTGTGCAGTTGGTTGGGAACCCAGATACACTTTTAGATTCTGTGATATCACTTGGCAGAGTTGAATACCTAACTATCCAAGGCATGAGTAAATATCTTATTTCTCCATTTTGACCATGCTACCAGACAATTATATTTGATGCCCCCTTGTGTTAGGAAAGACAAGAAACAACCACTTCATTTGCTTCTTTCCAGTCAAGATTTTTAGATCTGTCACATCGTTCTTTAATGTCTTCTATAAATTCTTTACACGGGATGAAATATAAAAGCAGCACAACAAAAAGAAGTGAAAAGAAGAGTCAATAAAAATACTCTGTTCTGATAAAAATATAAGTCTTTTCAGATTGAGAAATATCAAACAGAAACTTTGGTGAAGTTATAAATTGAACATTTTTTCACTTTTCTTCCTCTGAAAGTGTGATAGAATTGAAAAAAGATGTATTCTTTAATTAAGCTGTTTTGCTTTTCACCCCCCCAAAATGTAATAAACTACATCAGACAAACTGTACTTACAACATACATACACTAGTTTTTGATATTTAAGCATTTCAGGATGCAGGAACTCTGCAGGTACCATAACCCTGCCCACCCTGTATGATTTTAAATTCATTCAAAATAACTTTATCAAAGTAAAGTGAGGAGTTTCCAGACAGACTACAGATACCATAAAAGGTTTTTTAGACTTGGTACAAAGTATTTATAAGGTAATAGGGAAATGTAGTTTGTTTTTACTCTGGATAATTTCTAACAATTGTCTTGATTTGGGGATACTTATTTGAAGCAAACTTCCTTTTTTCAAAGGTGCGGTACCCCATATCAGTTCCCTCTTCTAAAACACCATTTACAAATACAACTTTAGTAGCTCAAATGACACTTTCTAAAATGATAGCTAAACTTCATTCTTCTATTAATGAGGAATAAAACTGATATCAAATTTTATGATGTTTTTTGGGGAAATCCTGATTCATGAAAACAACTATTAGTAGGGTAGGTAGATTTAACAACTTTTCCATTTTATTTTATTTTTTTTTAAAGAAGGCTTGAAATTGTAGAAACGTTTTTATATTGAAGCCTTGCTCAGCTTCAGTGCTACTATACCTGATCATTTCTACACAGATCATGAAATACAGACACTTTTGTGTTTGTCTTATCCTTATATTCATGTAATAAATAGAACAAATATTTGTAATAGGGTAAAGTCTCTAATAGATTTCCTTGGCTCATTATATCGTGCACTTTAATAGGTATTGTTTGTTGCATATAGTTTATGGGAGTTGCTTGAGAGAGAGAAGTTAGGTTCAAGATTACTCATGGGCTAGATTTAGTTGTTGGATATATAGGTACAGAGTGTGTATAATTAATGAACTAATGCAAGCAGATCTTGGGATGTTCTTCTGCAAATGTTTGCAAACAATTGCATTCATGAAGCAATATTTAAAAAGAAAAAAAAAAAGAAAAAAAACGAAATAAAAAAAAAAACCACTGACTGTAGTCTAGGGGATGGGATAAAAGGGCTAACCTTTCCCAAGTTGAACCATGAACCTCAAAATTAAAAGGTTCAAGGTTGTCTCAATTTGTTTGATGTATAGGTTGAAAAATAATATAATACGATATAAACTTTTAAATAAATTTCTTTTCCATAACTCTTAAGTTAACTCCTTTTTGTATGCTGTCCTGTTTTCAGATTGACCAAATACTTCACAAGGCAAAATTCTCATGAATTTAGAAAGCAAAATTTGTCTTCTTCATGAATTCTTCTTTGAACTCTTTAATGTTGAAGTTGTTAGACTGACCAAGTGAGTCAACAGGACAGGTTTGTTGTTGCTTTTTTTTTTTGAACAACTTTTTTTGCCCCCTCCCCCCCCTTTATTTTTAACTTGCAGAATTAAATCATTAAATATAGATGGATAACAGATATCCACAGAAGATATCTAAAAGCCTCAAAAGGGTGCTTAGCAATTAGAAATCTCTAAAGTGTTGGCAAAATTCTGAAGAAATTTCACTGCAAATCTACTTAGCTGGTTAAGATACAATTTACTTTTTTTTTTATGGATTTTTTTTAATAAGGTTTCAATTTTAATTTTCTTAAAAAAAATCAAACTGTACAATGGATTTCAGTTAACATTTCATTTACTAAAATAAATAAATAAATAAATAATCAAATTTTTAGTTGCCAAGGCCCAATGATTTTCTAGTTTAGAATATCATTGTGGAAAATTTGATCAAGTGAGACTCTTCAGTTATAGCTTTAGTTCTGTCAAAAAATTATTTAACACTTAAGAGAGGAGGAGATAATCAAACCCCTTTATTTTAGCCCCGAGTATCACTTTCATGTATTCATGGATCATCTCAAATTCAAAAATTATCTGATGTTAGGAGCTTGAGGCAAATGACTCCTCTTGGAAACCAGGGTCACTCCCCACATCACATTTTGCTTCATCTGTGTCAGGATTTACACATTATTCAGAATTTGGCTACAGGCAGGTGAAGTAAGACCAAAAGCCAACACTTTGAAAGGCATCCCAAACTTACCTGAAACTTTAGTTCAGTCACTCTGCCTTGCTACCACAACATCTCCCATGTTGTGGTCGATAGCACATGTTCTCACAGTTTCTTGATCTGGAGACAAGACCATGTCTAAAAATCTTTGTTGATAAGTAAGACATATAAAAGCCCTTGATACCAGTTAAAGCATTTACTCTCCTTGCTGCTTCCTTGAGGGAGGATGTTCCCTGTGGTTGTTGTACTCCTGGGTGCCTTAGGCTCAAGGCTGAGTAAACTGGGACACAAATCAGAAAATAAACCTCTCTCTTCATCCTGCCCAGTGTCCATTTGTGACTTTTGCCCTGCCCCAACTTGTTGGATTTGTGGTTTTGTCTTTTTAGTGCATGTATAAAACCCCTGAAAAGTCTTTTTTGTTTGGGTTTTCCGTTTTCATACCAATCTGCTTTGCTTTTTGTTTACTTGTTTTTAGGTTTGTCACATAGGTCCCTATCAAACAGTCTCTGAACACATTTACATAATTTAAATACAAAATGCAAACATGCTGACTAATGTCTGCCTTAAATAGACTCTCTTAGGATAAGCTAGACATGTTCCCTATCTCCAATCCCTCAGGCAAAAACCTGAGAACATAGGTGAGCTTCATGTTGTACCCTGCAAGGAGATTGACTGAAAGCTGTTTTGGGCCAAGTGGTGGAGGCAGGCTCAAAAGTTTAGGGTCCTCCACTGATGATGTCTAGGCTGAAACACTAGTCTGATTAAAATAGGGAATTCTGGGAAAAGTTCTAGAATTGTTAAAATTGTTCACAGTATTAGAAGTGCATTCTTGGGCTTGTCAGGACCCCATATCCTGAAGGATTATTATGTAATATGTGAATCATTCCTTATGGCTAAAACTGTTTCTGTGACATTCCCAGGAAAATTTTGGTGTATTCAGGAAGCTCCAGGTTCAACCCCTGTGACTGAGAAGGTAGAAAAATATGCTTCTTTTAATCAGAACAAATGCCCTCCCCCATGGTTACTCATTTCTAGAAAGGCAAACTAAGGTCATCTCTCTCTTACTTCAGTTCTCAGTGGTGGGGTTTTTAGACAACCTTGCTTCAGCCCTATTCATCAAGAGTTTCACTTAATTTAACTTCTGTCTTTTAGGTAGCTAAAGTTTACTCTGAAAGAGTTGTCAGTTTCCCTTGGTTGTCCATGAAGACTAATGTCTCCAAGGAGGGTGTTCAAGGCACTTCCCCGAAACAGCTTTTCAAGGTGAGATGAGTTGAACCTTTCTCCACTGACCAGAGGACAAGACTTGATGGCAGGTTTAGATCAGACGTGAACTCTTTGTTGGTTACAACTAGGTAGGATAAAAACTATAGCCTTTAAGGGTAAATGAGAGGCTTATTCTGGAACATCTTGAAGAGACCCTCAAAGGACTGACCAGTAAGTATCTGATAATTTTGAAGACAGGGCTACATGGTGTTAGGAATTTGACAATTGTCTTTTAGGGCAGCCTCTTTCTAATATAAGAGGCTTAGAAAAAAGGGAGAAATAGGACATTATTTACACTTGAGAAATTATGATACAGATGTTAAAAACTAGGCAGTCATTAAAAACTAGACAGTCTAAGTCTTGGCAGAAATGGTAGATAAACTTTCATGTCAAAGAAAACATCCAAAAAGCATTCTTTTCAGCATGGTTTAATTCTGGATATATATAAAAAATCTGGCACCCACTTGGAGAGCATTAACCCTGAATTAAATGTCATTTAGACTGATACTATCTTGTGAAAAAAATCACTTCTTAAATGGCTTATCTACTACTCTTCTTTTTCAAGGAACCTTTCAGAAAGTTAACAGATGAATAAGCGAATAAGCAAAACCATATGATTTAGCTGATAGTGAGACTACTGGAATTCTAGTGGTCACTGATGATTGTAAAATGTCTGGTTTTGTGTTTTGCCTGTTTTCTCTTTTGTTTGTTTTTTTTCCAATAGATCCTGACTATTAATCATTACCTTGAAACTGCAGTGCTACCGTTTGTTTTTTCTCCTTCATTTTTTGAGCAATTCTTCATCTTTCAAATTTCTGTTGATGGTGAAAGTAAACAAAGTGATCAATAAATTCTTTCTATGTTTATAGCCATAGTTTTCCTAGTTTTGCTGTAGGTAAAAGTGTTTCTTGTTAGATTACTGAGATCTCATCACTGTTGTGTGAAATACTATAGGAGTATTTATTCCAACTTTGATTTCCTCTGAAAGCTATATTTGGAAACTAGCATTACCATATTAGCAATGAAAAAATAAAAAATAGAAAGACACCCAAGCATCCTCATTGTTTGGTCTTTGACAAGTCTGTACCAAATTCCCCTGGAGTTAGCCTGCAGGGTTCCACACAAACAGTCTCATACAGACTCTTAAAACAAGGGAACAACTTTATGGAGGCTGGCAACTTTCGACCTGTGTGGTTTAAAACAAAATCACAACAGCTTCCTTCTTGATGAATTTACAATTCCAAATGAAGGATTTTTTTTTTTGTACTAATAAAAAGCAGAAGTTCTTCACTATTGTCCCTTTGACTAAAGATTACACTCTGTCATGTGGCAAATTAGCCAAAACAGACAAGTTCTGTTTCTGTTCATGGCTCTGACACTCCTGTGATATAACTGTGAACATTTCATTTGCCTCTACACACCTCAGTTTACCTACTGCAGTAAAATATTTGTCTGTCTCCTTAAAGTCTGAACTCCTTCATCCTTTTGAATAATTTGAAAAATTTGGACAAAATTCTTTCTTGCTGCAGGAGAGATGAATTACAGAAGTATTGGTAAGCAGTAAGCAGTCTCTCTGGAGGCATTGTAAGCAGTCTCTCTGGAGGTTGTCTAGCCCAACCTCTCACCAGAAGTAAGATTGTTACCAACGCTATATCAGGTCAACCATGGTTTAGTCTAGCTCAGCCTTGAAAATGTCCAAGAAGTAAGATTTCACAGCTCTGGGTACCTTTTCTGGTGTCACGGTGTCCTGATGAAAATATTGTCCAAAAGGAATCTCCCAAGCTGCAATTTGAGTCTGTTGTCCCTTGTTACATTGTTTGCTGCTTCTGAGGTAGAACTTGGATGTTGCAGAGAAAAGTTTGGTCCCATTTCCCTCATACCAGTTCAGATTTCTCCCTTCTCTTTTGGAACATAGGAAGAGGACAAAGGCAATTTGTAGAACTCAGTGCTTTTTCCCTGGTGGCCTCCTCTTGGATTAAGCTTTGATGAACTACATAAACAATCTAAACAATTTAAATTTTCTGAAAACAGTTTAAATGATTCTCAGGGCATCAAAGGTAAAAAAATCTGGAAAAGTGGTATCCTGGGATCCTGTGTTGTCAATGACTTCAATTTCATGTAACCGATAGAGAAAAGCAAAACATAAAGCAGTGGCTGGAATTTAGTCAAGCAAATAAAGACATAGATCTAAAACAGTGTCACTGGCTCATCACTGGGACAAACTACCAAAGGAAATAATGAATTCTTTATTTTCTTGGAGACCTCAGGTTAAAACCATCAACTTCTCCTGTGGAAAAATTCTTTGATCGCAGGAAAAAGTTAGAAAGTCCCAGGTGGACATATCCTAAGGATAATTCATCCTGCCTAACATAACTCTCTTGAGAAGTGATTAATTATGTTTGGAAGTGACTACCTTTCTTCATTGACTGTAAATGGAAATAAGAAAAGTAGATTTGCTTGGATACTTCACATGTAAATGACTAATTGCAATATAAACCCCACTGTGTTGATTTTTTTTATTTATTTATTTATTTTCAGCTTTGTTTTGATTGGAATAATAGAAATGATAAAAAATCTGAGAAACAGGCATGAAATTATTTATCAAAAGTCACAGGAGAAGCAACTTGTAAAAACAGAACCCAGACCAACTTAATAAATTTTGAAATTAGCTAGAGATGCAGTTCAAATAAACCTCCAGGTAGAATGCACCATCTTATTAGGGAACTGGTACTACATTGCAGCTCTATCTAATTGTCAGTGTTCCCATTAAGAAAAACAAACAAAAAAACAAATGAAAAATCCTCCCCCCCCCCAAGCAAGTAAACATACACACGAAAAAAAACGAAACAAGGTAAAACAAAGAAATTAACCAGCAATGTTACTTATTGTTCTGTTATATTAGGCACGTCTGTGAGTTCATCAGAGATTCAATTCAACCTGAAGACATAAATTTTTAGGATGCCATTCTTCGTTAGTTCACTAAGCGTGTAGCTACATGTATTTGCAGCACGATGTAGAAAAGTATCCTCAGGAAGGGGCTAGCAGAAAGAAGGCATTTATCCACCATGAAATGCAGGGAGTTTTTGCATTCTGCAACAGGCAGACACTTGTCATTACTAAAAGTTATATTAATAGAGTGAATTGGATCATAAGAAGACAAAATAACCTATGTTTACATATATAATTAATTTACCAGGGGGGTTATTAACTTATTTTAATCAGAAAGACTTTAGTTTAAGTCCAGGAGTGGATGCAGATACACTAGCATAGAGATGCTGCATAGGAGCATTCCCCTTTTGGGAGTAAACTATATTGGATAAATAGTTCTATTACTGTTCTCTGGCTGGGGAGGTTGCCCTGATGCAATTACGCTGGTATAATTGGCACTGCTTTGGTGTAAAGACTAGGCTTCATTGTGGATAATTTGTTGACAAAATGATTAATAATTTATCATTAATCGGGAGGTCTGTTAATCCACTTCGTATTCCTCCCCAGTCTCTATCCCCAGCAATCACATATACATACCCCACTCTGTACCAATAACCCTAGACTTGTGGGACACTTTCAGAGTCACCATGGGGAATTGAAATCTGTGTCATTCTCTAACTCTCTTGCCTATTACTAAAGAGACCAAAACTGCTTTCTTTCTCTTTCTCTCTTTTTTTTTTTTTCTTTCCCCTTTTTTGGCCTGATTTCCCATTTTAATATACAGCTTTCAAGTCTGATATATTCATCACAAAAACTGGTCTCCTGACCTCATCTTTCAAGTTGATGTATGAGGCGATATGTGACCAATTAGGTTTAAGATGCAAGCCCTATGTAAATGCAGTATTTCTCAGTATGTGGATAGAAGTTAGCACTATTTCCTTTATGTTTAAATGGCTCTTTAACCACTTAGAGATTAAGTGCTGAATATAAAGGGGGAAACCAAAAAAAAAAAAAAAGAAAAAAAAAACCTTTAAAAGGTGTTAACTTTATCATGTGCCATAAAAGAAAATATATTTAATAAGCCACTAGTACTTCTTGGGCAGTTTTTAGTTTCATTCTACACTTTTGAGATTAAAATATACATGCAAAAATATGTACAAAGTACCTTTTAGAAACTTTGGAAGAGGTCAAGGAGAAAATAGCTGGATTTCAAAGGCTGAACTTTTCAAGGATTTTCTCTGATTTCTCTAAAACAAGATAGTCTCCTCCTCCTCTTAATAGTTCTTCAGTGCCTTTTTGGTAGCCAAAATCTTTGTTCTATTTTTTTTTTTTTTTTTTTTTAAACAGCTTTGTAAAAGAAGAACTAAAAATTAATTATCGCTATGGAACTTTTGCACAGAAGAGTTTAAAAAGCACAGACGTAAAGAAGGGAAAAAGATGAGGGCCCATTTATCTTATATTGACAGGACTAGCTTCAAAAGATGACCTTGAATCGTAATCATCCTAATGAGCTGAAAATATTTCACTTTAACAAGTGAAACTATAATCAAATCAGTTTCTGAAAGCTCTACTAATGAGCATTTCCTTTGATGAAAACATGGTTCACTGTCTTAGTCTGCAGGAGGTGCACTACAGTAAGAGGCCAGCTCATGACAACTCATTAGCTGACCTGGGGAGAGACTAATTTGAATGCTTTTGATAAAAATTTCAAGGCTTTTTACTTAAATTACAATTTATGCACTTTTATAAATAGTCTAATTTTTGTAAGTTGGGGGAAACTGGTTAGGAAGACTTCAAAGTCATGGAACAAAGTTTGTTTACAACATTTATTCTGTAGGATCTACAGAACTTCCAGGGGAGAATATTTTTAACTAGTACTTTTTTTTTTTTCCTTCATAAAAAAACAAATGTTCTGAATTCAATCAATTCTTATGTTTGTTTATGCATAGAAAAAGAGGTCTGCCCTCCCTTACTCCCTTTTCCTGACTGATGAAAACACTTTAAACTTTATAGCATTTAGCACTGGCAATATATAAAGTCACTATTATTTACTGTGAGCTACTATATCAATTATCTCAAGAAAAACAGGCTTGTCTCATTAGGGATCACAGTAATTCATTCAATATCTTTAAACTAGCAGCAGAACCTAAATGAGAACCGATTACACAAATCTGGTTTACTACTGCACAGCCCCCTCCAGGGGTTATTCATTAGGATTATTCATCATTTTAACTCCTGCTCTGCTCAATACAGAGAATCAGTTTTCTTCTTTTCCTCCCCTCACAGCAGACTTGCTGTCAAAACTGCACTTTATGCTGAAGTGTTCTTTATCTGTTTTAAGTTTCAGTCCTGGTTTGATCTTGATTTTCAGAGTTTTCCCTTTCTTTGCTCTAGACTTTTAAAGGTGTTCTACTTTTGTGTGTATTGTGTGTCAGTGTGCTCACCTTAGCTTGCATGCTGCAGAATACACTGAAATGTACTGTGTACAAATTGTCGCTGTTTAACCTATTATATTTTCTCTAAGTGAAGAAGAGATAATGATATTTCCAGTTTACGTTCTACTCAGTAGGTGACTCTTCTGCAGTATGTGGCAAAGATTTACATTTCTAGCATGAATCCTCGCTGGCTGTCTGGGATAGACTTTGCAGAGCAAAAAGTAAGAAGGGCTCTTTGGATGCATAGAACCAGCTGCAAAGATCAATGAAAATGTATTTATTGGTGTGTTGCAATGGGAATATATGGTTCATGGAGCTCTCTGATGTCTCCCAAGTCACACTGCTATTAAAACAAGGCTTTTCAACGTTGGTAGCAATTTAATGGCTCACAATTTTAAGTTCAATTTTGTTCTGTCACAAATCATAGAATCATAGAATCATAGAATATCCCAAGTTGGAAGGGACTCTTAAGAATCATCAAGTCCAACTCCTGGCACCACACAGGTCTACCCAAAAGTTTAGACCATGTAACTACATGCACAGTCCAATCGCTTCTTTAATTCAGACAGGCTTGGTGCAGTGACTACTTCACTGGGGAGCCTGTTCCAGTGTGCGACCACCCTATCGGTGAAGAACCTCTTCCTGAAGTCCAGCCTAAACCTTCCCTGCCTTAGCTTAACACCGTTCCCATGGGTCCTATCACTGGTGATTACGGAGAATAGATCAGCACCTGCCCCTCCACTCCCCCTCGCGAGGAAGTTGTAGACTGCAATGAGATCAAGGGCGGGAGTGCAGTTTTAGCTGGATTTTATTTATTTTTCTTTTTGTATAAATCTATAGGGTTGAATTAATGTGTGCAAGGAGAGCTTAGCACTCAAAAATTAAGCTATCAAATGGAAACTTTAACCTTTTTTTTATTATTATTATTTTATTTTTAATCTTGGGCTCTTCTGGTCTTTGTGACTATGTTTCCAACAAGGGGAGATGAAAAATGTAAGAACTAAGAACTTTTCTTTCTTTCCTGTAGGAATGTTCACAGCAAGAGAAGGAAAAAAATAGCCTGATGTCACCTGTACTTCAGGTGGTGATGGTGATCTGATAGTGGTTCAAACTGCAGCAAGTAGGAGAATAGCATGAGCTTCTCTCTGGAGAAAAGGGAAAGCGGACTTGCTAAAGACTCTGACTTATGATCCCTGTCAAATTTAGTTGTTGTGACTGAGGAATTTGCCAACTTAGCTGTCAGCTGTAGTCCTGGGCTGCAGCTTGCTGTTCTTTTACCAGAGGCAGTAGTATGGGGATATGTTCCTGGAATAGTAACTTTAAATCCTTTGGTTTCAGTTTAGGTCTTGCTAAATCTGCTGGGGATTGTTAAATTGATTCTCAAATTTGGAGAAGCCTTCCCCCACGCGCCCCCCCCCCCCCCCCCCCCCCCCCCCCCCAGCTCCTCCATCTTTTTTCTGTCCTATTGGAGCTTCTGTGCCTGCACAATCATTGTCTCAGGAAAGAAGAATTTTGTACTAATTCCTAATCCTAAACAGCCATCACACACCTCACTGACCGACAAGGCTTCCTTTTACCTTCCTTTTTCCTTTTCATGAATCAGTAATAGCAGTACGCATCCTTGTCTCCTGGGGATCACACACTTAACTTCGTCGAAGTCCGTGTAAGTGTTCACTGAATATGCTACCAAAGTAACACTGATGTATCAGTGGGGAGAATTCATGGGCTTGAAGCTAGACCTGAAATATTTGCTCCTTCCTATAGTCCCTCATTTCAAGGGTTAATTCAGGTATAATCAAGAAGTGCTTTTCCCTTTGAGAGTTCATGAGAACATGAAATAAAAAACCACAACATAAAGAATAAAAAGAAACTCAGTCAAAACATATATATATGTATATATATATATATATATTTTTTACAGAGGTCTTAGTGGGAGAAAAATCAAAGGATAGTAAATAGTGCAGGAAAATACAATTAATTGAGAAAGCTTTGTGACTAGCGTGGCATTCAGCTGTTCCAATTAATAGAAGAAGCAAGCAAACTTTGCCCTAAAAAAATAGTGGTAGAACTACTAAAAACTCTTATTTGTAGATATTTTCATAAGGAGAAAAGTTTATGGTTAATTTAAAAAGTGGATCATTGTGCCCTTTTTCTTTTGACTGTAGTAGAGAATAGAATGCACCGTCATGGGTTATCAAGAAAGAAACTCTAAATGTACCAGAAGATCCAGAAACAATGAACGGTTTGTGAGTGCTCATATGGACATAGAGTGAGAATTTGTGTAATCATTCCTGAATCCTGATGTTCTCAAAAATGTTTGTACAACAGAATATTCTTCCAAACATTTGTAAGAGACAACATTATTCACGGTCTGCTTTAAAAAAAAAAAAATCTTCGAAGGAAGAATCAGAAGGAATTATACATGAATTGCACAGCTAATCATACACCGTGAATAACAAACATCAAATAGTTGCAGCAAACAGCTCATGAGCAATGAAATGTCTGAAAATTATTCATCAAAATAATTCCACTAACACTTAATAATCACGCTGGAAAAAATCACAAACAGCCAACAAAAATGGAATGGCTTCTTAAGCATGCAAAAGTATAAATATGTATGTTTAGGCTACTGGAATATAACAAGACTTGGACATTTAAGCTCAGGGATGAAGGATATGTCCTAGCACTATTTTATTCCTAGGACTAACATAGCCTTACTGAAGCTAAGGGACTGTTTGAAAATAAAGTTCAGTCCAAGGTTTTGATTTTGCGATACTTAGACATCTCTATTTAAAGACCTACCTAGCCAAGAATTTTCCCCTACCCTTCATCTGCTGCGTTTTCATGGGTATGCTTAGATAAAAAAGCAAAGAGGATATCATAGTTTGTCGCTTTCTGACAGAGATGGTCCCAATCTTGCCACTTTCACCTCATCCTTTCTCCTGGCTTCATGGTTCCATGTCTTTTTCCTGTCTCAATTGTTACTGGAAGGATTTAGTTTTTTAAGCCCGAAGAAATATAGCCCAAGGAGAAACACAGATTACTCTTTCTTTTTTAAGACCATGAACATTAGTGCCAATGCACATGTGGAAAAAGCAGCCTGTAGTAGAGTGATGGGAATGAAAGGCAACTGAGAGGAGGAAATGGGAAATCATTACAGCTTTATGGCTGAAGTGATTTTCTATGCAGAAGCTATGGTATAACTTGGGCATAGATGCGCATAGAATCACTGAATCATAGAGTGGCTTGGATTGGAAGGGACCTTAAGGATCATCTGACTCCAACCCCACTGCCATGGGCAGGGATGCTACCTGCTAGATCAGGTAGCCCAGGGCCTCATCCAACCTGACCTTGAACACCTGCAGGGATGGGGCATCCACAGCCTCTCTGGGCAACCTGTTCCAGTGCCTTACCACCCTCTGAGTGAAGAATTTCCTCCTAACCTCTAATCTAAAGCTGCCCTCTTTTAATTTAAAACAATTCCCTCTTGTACTCTCATTGTCTGCCTGAGCAAAATGTTGCTCTCTCTCACAAAAATAGTGCATAAAATGTGATTGATGCAGGATAACATTTTCTAAGTCATTGAAATTTTCCATTTGATATCAGTGTTAAAAAATATATACATGTATGTAAGTATATACAACACTAAAATGGAAACATCAGAATGTATCCCTTTATTGTTTAGAATGCAAAAGGACACAATATTAGAAAGTGTGTTTGTGTGTGTGTGTGCAGAATTAACTAATCTGAAGAGATAATTTTATCTGACATTTTTAATTCTCTCATTTTCAATAGAAAATAGTCTTTAAAAACAATTTCTTCTTTCTTATTTTACTTTTATGGGAAGTATACACTAAAATTATCTCTTTATAATTATAAAGCTGAAAAATGAATTTGATACAGACTCTTATCGTGTTTTCATTTTACAAGATTGTTTGTTACAGAGGGAAAAGTGATTCAGCTGAAAGTATTGTTACGCTTCTGATATTTATTCTGTCTTTACTCCAGCTACCAATGTCTCATTCAAAGATTGTTTCCTGATGCATATTTTCTTTGCTGGTTATTTACATCACAGTACTAACACATCTCATCTTCTCCATGGCTGGTGTGTTAAATGGCAGCTAGTTAGCTTGACTGACGATCTGAGAAGCAGTGTCTGGATTATAGGGTCATGAACTGAAGGCAGAGGACGCCGCCTGAGAGGATGCAAGCTGAGAGGAGTTAGAAGTTGATGGGACCTTTTCCTCCAGGTATCTCCTTTAATGCACACCTCCTTGTTTGCAACATAGCTCTGTAGCTTCTCCCTGCATCAGATGATCTTCAGCTTTCCTCTCACCGCACTTTACCTGGTTCAGGTGCTTGAAGCCCTTGGAGAGAAGAATTTTCAGAGGTTTGCCTGAGGGTGTAAGGCAGGAAGCCACATCAGGCAGAGCATGCTGTCTGACCCAGCTCTAATGTTGTGGATTGCTGCCTGCAGGATGCCTGTAGCATGTCTACAGGTGCCCACATGGTTCTGTTAGCTATCTGAGCCTGAAATGCAGTTTAGACCTAGTTAGTGGGAGCAGCACAAGAAGAGGACTCTGATTCAAAGAACCACTCTAGGGAGGGAACACATTACTTTGAAACTTTCTTTGAAGAGGTTTCACTTGGCTCCCTAATTGTCCATCTGTCTTCATGACATGGATAGGTAACGGAGCTGTTTCCCAAGACAAAAGTCAAGCTTAGGGAGCAGAAAAATAGAAATTGTTTCATTTCAAACAATTATTTTGAACAATATTCTTGACAATACTTTTCTTCTTGAAGAAAGAGCTTGTTTGCTAAGCTAAAATTCAATGTAGGTTTTGAGATTGTCATTGAAATTTATTCTACTGTGGTTTTTGTTTGATTGGTTGGTTTTTGTTTGTTTGTTTTTCCAGCAGCTATAGATCGCTGGGAAAGTCTAGGTGGAATGGGGCTTTGAGCAACCTGGCCTAGTGGGAGGTGTCCCAGAGGGGTTGGAAGTAGATGATCTTTAAAGTCCTTTTCAACCCAAACAATTTTTGATTCTGATTCCTATTCTTTTTAAGAAGCTATATATAGTTAAATTGCAGGTGGACCATTCCCAACGTACTGTATGGTGGTACACCAGCTATGCCTACTTAACATCATCTAGAAGCTGAAGGAACTGAGAAAATTGATGTTATATTATGCTTATATGTGGCTTAAAATCCATTTTAGCTTGTGTACTTACTTATTCCTAGTATTTAAGGACTTCTTGGTGGCCCGTAGCCATCCAGCACCAACAGTAACAGAAACAGCTAAAATTTAAACCAATGAAACAAATACTCAAGGCCTTGTTGGTAGCGGCCAGAAAATCGGCACAAAGTACAGTGTATTCTTCCTCTGCCCAAAAAATAGACCATGGATGCATGTCCTTATTTCTCTCTTCTTCTTATGGGAAGAAACTAGTCCATGACAGCTAGGTACATCAGTCACATCCCCTTCAGCACAGATGACTGACAGCTTGACACTGAAAGATATTTTCAGTGTTCTTCTCATCAAGTAATCTAAATGCATTCCCACTGAATGACTTGAGTAAAACACATTGTTTTCATGAATCTTTCTATTGCAACACCTGCTGTGCTTGAGATGTTTTACTCTTTTGATTTCATTTTTCTTTTTCTTTTTCTTAATTGTATTCTGTTGATTTCTATAATACTTTGTGTGTCATTCACTGTAGTGGAACTGTTGAAAAGGTTAGGTCATAAAAAGATGTGATTATTTTTCCTTCAAAGTGGTGATTAAATATCCATGCACTCCTGTGATCGACTTCTGCATTTTGAATATTTTTTTCCTGGCACCAAGTTATTCATGTTTTCAAAATTTCTTTCTTCCTACTTATACATGGAAATGGCTATGATCCTTGAGAAGGAAAACTTAAACCCTAACAAGCGACACAGGATCTCACATTCGGACCCCAGTCTTGTGTTCATTTTATGGATAATAAGTGCAATTTTAAGCCTTGTCACATATAGGCTGCAGTATCAGTGATCCTAATTGAAGGTTACTTTACAGGAAAGGAACTTGTGAACATTTCTCATCTACTTCAGTGTAATGTAGACTGTCCTCCAGTTAAATCATGACAAATATGCTTTTTAGCCCATTTGACTGGCTTTGCTGTGACACAGATTAGGATATATTCATACACTGCCTTCTGGCAGCAGGACTGTGGGGGCAGTAATCTTCAGCTGATTGCAATTTACAAATAAAGACCCATCTGTCTTCAACAGATATAGGTTAGATTGCTATGTCAGCAAGTTTAGTTGGTGAGACAGTAGAAGAGGTGGTTAGAAATCATTCCAGTTATCCAGACTGCTCTGTTTTATTGCAGTATTAAATAGAATAGAATGACAAAACAATGTCCAGTTTCTATGAGATAAATAACTTCGTGCTCATGATTTTTCTGAGCAGGGTGCCAGCCAGAAGACAAAGGGGATTCCTCAAAGTTTCTTCACTTTTCATTTCTGCTCCTTCTTTGCTGAGCTCCTCATCTCTTTTTACTGAAATTGTCCTTGTATATTACAAAATCATTATAACAAATTGACTACTTTTAATTGTCCTTGTCATGGAAGAACACAAATAAAAGTAGTTTCTGCCTACTGTTTAACTTCTTTCCTGATACATTTTATATCTGTGTTGTTTTTCTCTCCCTTGTCACAATATCACCCTTTACTTTAGTTTACATTTTTTTCACACCTATTGCTGACCTTATTCCCCAAACAATAATCTATAGTCTGAATGCCTTTACAGCACTTTGTATTGACATGAGAAGGGTAAAAATGAAATAAGGCAGGTTATCTGTTTAAGTCAAGTATGATCTATACTTATATCTTATATACTTATGATCTATGCTTAACACTATATATGAAATAGCGTTTTTCTCCATCTAAATTCAAGCCCAAGTAACATACATTCCCTTGCAAGAACTTCAAGAATTTTCACCTGTCCATACCATTAGTCTGTAAATGACATTTTGGCTACAAAACATTGACCTTCCTTCTCACCCTGCCTGCCCCCTTTCCCCCTCCCTCCTACCCCTTCCCCCTGGAGGAGACCCTGGGCCCATATGGATCGTAGAATCATTAAGGCTGGAAAAGACCTCCAAGGTCATCTGGCTCAACTGTTTCCCTACCACCAATATTCCCCACTAAACTATATCCCTAAGCACCATGTCCAACCTTTCCTTAAACACCCTCAAAGATGGTGACTCCAGCACCTCCCTGGGGAATCCATTCCAATGCCTGACTGTTCTTTCTGAGAAGAAATGTCTCCGAATTTCTAACCTGAACCCGCCCCCCCCACCCCGGTGCAACCTGAGGCCACTCCCTCGTCTTATTACTCTTTATCTGTGTGAGAAGAGGCTGACTCCCAGATCTTCACAGCTTCCTTTCAGGTAGTTTCAGGTAGTTTTCAGGTAGTTTCAGTAGAATGCAGGTTTAAAACAAAATATACCTTTTGTTTCAGTCAAATTGTTTACGGTGTAAAATTATTATGTTCTAGCAGGACATTTAGAGATGGACATCATCTAACCAAGTCAATGGAAATTTCACTGATGTCCTAAGAAAAATCAGGCCAAATTCTAAGTTTACTGTTATGCTGACACCAGACATGACAGTTATGACTTTGTAAGAAATTAAACACTGATGACACTTGTGAACCAGCACTGAAACTTGATCCATACAGGTCAATTGTTAGCAAAGACCCTTGAACACTTTTGGCTTAGGCTAAGTGGCACTAACCTAGAAAGTTCCCAAGAGTCCTTGAGATTTTAAAGGACAAAGAACTGTTCCCACTAAGCTGTTTGTTTTGTTTCAGTACTAAGGATATGGGCAGAATGTGTTGGCCAAATCCTGGGTCAGAGAATGATAAATTTCATAGAATAGGTATAAATTTGTTAATATAGATGTAGCTATGCAGATCAAAATTAACAGTGTCAATTACTGAGGGTACACTGAATGTCAAATCAAAGGACACAAACTTTTTAATGTACAAGTTAGGGTGCAAAATTGAGCTGGTTTTGGATATTAAACTTCCTCTTCTCACCCTCTTTCTTTCTCTTTCTCCTTCTCTCTTTCTCTCTTACTCATTTCCCTATTTCATAAATAATTAGTTAACCTATGGCAAGGGGAATAACCTAAAGTTCATTTTCTATGCTTAAATAAAACATTAGCTGGTTTGGCATTTTCAGATTTCAAAAGCTTCTTTCAAGAGGTAAAAGAGATTTCTTAGATATTAAAGACTAAAGCCAGTGATAATTGCCACTGGGTTAATTGGGAATGAGAGAGAGCAAGCTTGAACCTACTCAAATTAGTTATAGATTAATGAAGCCAAGGAAAATAACAAGTTATGCTAGTAATTGATAAAGCTATATCAAAGGCTGTAAGTTTTGTTTGTATTGTTTGCTTGTTTCACCAGTTTTGTATACCCAGAAATATTGCTTTTGCTTTCAGTTCACTTAATAGTTCAATTAATGGCTATAGTTGAAATCTTCATGTTCTTAAAATCCGCAATAGTTTCATCTCTCTCTTCTGCAAAGACAGGATTTCATCCAGTAGGCAATCATTGCTGCTGTGTGGAGAGAAAGGGCATATAACATGTCCTTAATCATCTCAGAGAAATCTGTATTTTTTAATGGCACATCTACAATGTAGACAATTACATATGTGCACATTACCTTATGATCTCATGAAAGACAGATGGACAGAAATCAAGCACACAGGAGAAAGAAAGCAAGAAAGCAAGAAAGCAAGAAAGCAAGAAAGCAAGAAAGCAAGAAAGAAAAGGGAAGGAAGGAAGGAAGGAAGGAAGGAAGGAAGGAAGGAAGGAAGGAAGGAAGGAAGGAAGGAAGGAAGGAAGGAAGGAAGGAAGGAAGGAAGGAAGGAAGGAAGGAAGGAAGGAAGGAAGGAAGAAGGAAAGAAAGGAAAGAAAGGAAAGAAAGGAAAGAAAGGAAAGAAAGGAAAGAAAGAAAGGAAAGAGAAAGAGAGAAAGAAAAAGAGAGAAAGAAAGAAAGAAAGAAAGAAAGAAAGAGAGAAAGAAAGAGAGAAAGAAAAAGAAAGAAAAAGAAAGAAAGAAAGAAAGAAAGAAAGAAAGAAAGAAAGAAAGAAAGAAAGAAAGAAAGAAAGAAAGAAAGAAAGAAAAAAGAAAGAAAGAAAGAAAGAAAGAAAGAAAGAAAGAAAGAAAGAAAGAAAGAAAGAAAGAAAGAAAGAAAGAAAGAAAGAAACTTTCAAGGACAGTTTATTCTTGATTTTAGCATTAGAAGGAAATTAATAACACCTTAGAAATATCTTTTCTTCTCTTTTGCTTATTATCAAAATTTAGAGTCATTAGATCAAATATAACTCTATACATTTTAGAATTTTAATTGAGTCAGTCAAATGTTATCGTGTCCTCCACAAGAGTATACATAAGAGATGTCCTGTCTTCATACATGATAATTTTATTTAGATGGAGTTTCAGAACAGAGAACATTTACTAGATGTTTTCATCTGTCTCATTTCTTGTATTGAGCCCAAGTGAAATGGGTCTTACATTTTCCTGTCATACTGAATTTCCTATTCATGTACTCTACAGAAGTCAGTACATGTTCAAGGCATTTTCTTTCATGTTCAATGTATTGCACTGACTCTACAGTATAAGCAGACATTTTTCTTGAAATCTCAGAGAAAAATATGGCAGTCTTATTCAAACACAGTGGCCAGTAACACATTTATCCTAGCTGCACAAACAAAACTAACTCCCTGCTTGGAAACCTGACTAATCCTCTTAAGTAGATGTGGGAGCCTTTATATCAAGAACTGCATGGTCACTGCGAAACTCTGGCTAAAAGAAGGAAATAAAAGTGAGAACATTCCTCTGGTATGGAGTCTGGACGATGGGTAGAGTTTCTGGTGAAATGAGATCTTTAATAGAACTGTGTCTTCTTAAACCCTCCTGGTGCTTATTGCTACTAAATGAAGTTCCTGAAAATGGGTGATATATAAGATCCTGTCTGAGTCTATTTGCAGTAATACAGGGAGAGTTTTGGTAGGATCCATCTACATCCCATGAAAAGGATGGGGGTTGGCATTTGCTAGTGTAGAGAACATTGAATATCATATCTTCATCAGTCTTCCTTCACAAAGTTCAAATATCCTTTATAGTATATTGCACTGAAGAAAATATTTTGATGGAACTTTTTGTGAGCTACTATAGGTCTTGATTGCTATTTCTTAAACAATATATTTATACTACTTGAAAAATTCACCAAAATTCTCTATCCTTCTCCAGTGTTTGTTCAGTAGGATGAGGGTCTAGCACCTGGGCTCACTCTAAGTAGAAGTTTTTAATCTGTAAGTAGGTTATTTGCAGAGCAGTCACTAATCACCAACGTAAGTCTGGATGGAAGAACCTGACCCTGGAACACCACAATGCAGATGAACAACTGACAAAATTTAAAGTCTATTGAAATCCTATTAAAGGGGCTTCTGTTTAATTTGCACTTTCAAAGAAGACTGTAGTCTTGGAAAAATTATTGTCCACCAAAGGCACCTTTACTGAGACATCACAATGAATATTAGTCTGGGGTAATATGTAAATCTGGATGTCATTTACATGACAATGCAGTCTAACCCAGCCCATACCTCCAACTGACAGCCCAGTAGCAACACGTAAACTGTAAACAATAAAACTGGACAGAATGCCTCAGCAGGGGTCCTGAAACATGCAATGTCAAGAGGAACAAAACATCTCCTGCAGACACAAAGCTGTATCCGTTAGTTTAATAGGAATGAAACCAATTCAAGAGCTTGCTGGTCAAAGATCTGACACAATTTCCAAACTAGTCTTCAATATTGTTGCCACAATCTACTGTAATTTATGTTTTGGTAAGAACCAAAGAAGTTTAATCAAGCAAAATTACTGAAATAGAAATCTTTATTAGATCTCTAAAAGCTTCATTTTAAAGACTTGGCCTTCTTTTCACTGGGACCTAATGCTGCATGCTTCAAAAAATGCTCTCTTCAAAACAGTTTTGATAGAGGGATTAGGAACAGGACAGGAGAAACGCACAAGACTTTAATCAGTAGGTCACCCGTTAAAATTTGGCTTACAATGGCAGTGTTTGCAAGCGACTGACATCTGTGAACAGCTTGTGTAAACTGTCAAGGCTTCATTAGTGTAAGATAAACTAAGATAATTTATCCAAGTTTTATACCAGCTATGAAGTCTGTCCAGTAGTCATCAGGGGGGCGGTGTGTGGGGGTGGGGGGGGAAGGCATCAACTTCTCTGTGTGTTTTGTAATTCATAAATGGATGCATCCAAAAACTGTGACTATATTTTGGCTCTACTGAATACTGATCTCACATGCCCTTCAAATCTAAAGAATGAAGGGACTGATATACTCAGTCCATTCTCTCATCTTCCAAATCCTTTCTGTAGCCTCACTTCTTCAAAGAGGCTTTAAACTCCTACAATGCAATGTAAATGAGGAGAGGAACTCTACTGAAGTTTCTAGTATCACAGAATATGAGCAGCATGACTGGAGAAACAGCCCCACTGCTCTGAAGGTATCCGCCACAACAGGCAATAAACTCTTAACTAACACAGAGGTTAAATGTCATTTGAGTCATGTCACCAAACCAATGAATTTCCTATACCCCTACAGGTAGTGTAGGCAGAAGAGGCAGCATCTGAAGGCATGTGGAGAACAGCCATGTCCAGTATAGTATGGACACCAGCCCTGTCAGTACTGAGCATGTAGAACTCTTCATAATCATGTCCTATATGTTTTGTTCCCTATATATTGACTGGGGATGATTGTGCACCTCAGTACCATCTGTTAATGAGGAGGTGTGCAAGGGCATCTCTCAAATCCTGTTGGTCCCAGAGGTCATCCACCATACAGAGCTAGAGTTAAGCATGTTCTTTTACGGTCCACAGTCTTCTCCAGAGAGATTTATTTTTCAGTGTTTAGAAAGAGGGTGGTGTCTTCCGCTTAACATGCGTACAGGTGCTTCCACTCATCTTTTATATAGTAGTCTTAGTAGTCTGCCGGATGTAGTCTTCCATCCAAAGTAAGAAACCTATGTTTTCTTTCTTTCTTGGCTTGAGGTGAGTCATGCAGGTTGCTACTCTCCAATGAGAATTCACTAAGAGATCTTGGTGTTTCTGTCTTTACACCGAAAAATATTTCTGTGGTTTGAAAAAGTCACCATCTGAAATAAAAAAATGAGCCAAGGCAGCAGATGCTTGAACCCACCAGATGCTACGGCTTCTTTTGTGACTAAAGAGCAAATGAATGTGCGTCCTTGAGAAGGAAGATGGCCCTCTTTCCCATGTGTGCCTGAGCTCTAACTGTTGGGTTATAATATTATAAGATGGGCACTACCACTGTTCTCAAAAGAAAGTGTATCTCTACTTAAGCAAGTGTGTGTCTGAGTTATTAAACTGGTAATCTGAAAACATGCACCAGTTTGGCTGTCTCAGGGGATGCTCCTGTGAGGGTGGCATCAAAGTGATCAGACAGGAACACTGCTGGGTATGAGCAAAAGTGGAATTCAAAGAATTTCAGAATTGCTTAAATGATCTGAGAAATATTATAACAGTGTAGCTTCTTCCAAGATGTGACTACTATTCACCTGAATAGACAAACAGAACTTTTCAGTCTGAAGTCATGTTTTATGTATCCAGGGTCTAGATGTGAATAATTTTATCAAGTTACAGAAGGATTTCTCTAGCTTAGCACTGAGAAAAATGTAGGTGGCCTTCAAATTCAAAATTTACCTCTGCAGAATGTTATTCTGATATACTGACTTTCACCACTTTCTGGACAAAAATTGGATTATTTATTTGCTTATTTATTTATTTAAATAAATTCTGAGATTCTGAAATTTGCTGTTTTTTAAAAACCAAAAAATATATATTTTTAATATTTTGTTTAGAGAACTTCTGAGATTTTCATACTAACCTGTTGTTCTGGCATTTATATTGCCTTCTAAGTATGCTTGCATCATATAATCTATAATACATGACAAAGTGGAATTGAAGGACCCCGACCTTTTCTTTTTCTTTTTCAAGAAACCAAATGTTTGAATACTTTCCCCTGAAAATTTTGACAAAATTGTCATGTTCTTGAAGAAAGTTTCATTTTGTCAAGTCAGCATTCTCCCATGTTCTTTTGGAACACTTTTTAACCAGTTCTAACTAAATACACATGAGAAAGGTAAAGGCAGCAATATGGCAAACAACGCCTATGATATTTCAGAGAACAACTGCTTGACATTTATATTAGATTTCTGGCCGACTATTACAATATCTTTGATGAGTGAGATCTTGATTTAACTCCACATGGAGGTACAAATGCACCTCCCAGAGTCTGTGAAGACACAGTGCCAAGGAGAAAGAGCAGATGGTGTTTGCCTTGTCCCTGCCCCCTGTGCATTACCCAAAGGGATGACAGCTTTGCACTGCACCTTGGCTCCGCAGAAACCTGATGAGGGAAGATCCCTTGTGGTTAAACTGAATAAATCCATCTTCTGCCGCTCCTTTTGTAAAGGTGTAGAAACAAGGCTAGGAGAGATCTCAAGAGGCCATGTAATCTATTCCCTGCTCCCAACCAACATCAGCAGGTTCATGGTTGACACAACGTAGTTTTGGGGGCTGTCTCAGCTGAGTCTGGTTTCCTGTCGAACAAGCTGTGGATTAAGGCTTGTGAATCTTTGAAAGAAACGAGATGTTTATAGCTTTCTTTTCCCAAATTAGAGACTAAGGGCACTAGTAGACAATATCATAACTGGGCACTGCTGTCTCTCACAAAAGGCAAGAAGTTTTCAAGTGGCCAAGCACTGGTGCCATGACTGTCTGTAGGATGAGAGTTCCTGGTGGTTTTCTGTCAAGGGAAGAGGTAGGAGCCATTGCTTCATAAAGATGCTTCATCTCCCAGCTCTTGGAAATACATCCAGAAGCATGACATTTAGACACTTTCTACTTGTGTACCCTCTTTTGCAGGGACAAAAACATTTATTCTCACATGACAGTGAGATGCTAAAGTACATTTTAGCCCCCAGATCAATTCCGTAGCCACAGCTAAACCTGCTTCTCCATGCAATGATTCTGACAATCTTCTAAATAAATTATCATCTTTAAAGAGGAATGATTGCAACCTCTCTCATGGAATCATCTTCTTGAGGGAAACAACTTAAAACTTTGCTGAAGAGCCACCTTCCAGAGAGAGAGATATTGTCTCCTGTTTGCATACTCCTGTTTTTGTCAACAGCGCAACGTTAAGATGAAATCAGTCCACCACAAGTAGGTTTCAAGGAGGTAAGGCTTTAAGTTGTGAAATATCCAAGGCAGAGCCTTTGTCCCTATACAGGCAGGCAGGTAGGTGGATCCATGATCCTGGCAGTGGTTGATGCTGCCACTTTTGTTGTCATATAAGGTTATGAGTGCTTGATGGTGCTCACAGTGTTTATTTCTTTGAATTAAAAAAAAAAAAAAACAGTTGCCATCATGTCTAATATGTATGTATATGTATAAATATACCAATGTACTGAAAGTGGGAATAAGCTTAATATGGTTATAATAAATCAATCAGTATGGGCAAGATTGTCCCCTAAGGCACAGCCCTAAGGAAGGGTTGGTGTATAATATAAATGAACAGGTTGGATTTTATTTTCTTTCCTTTGTTTCCCCCTTTTCTCCTCCTCCCCTTAAGGAAAAACGGGGAAAAAATGGCTAATTGTGAAATTGTCCTTCAGCCTTTCCTGATTGTCATTGTATCTCTGAACAGAAGTAATGAGACATCTTGGAGACACTGTGTTCTCTTTCTCCCTAGGTACTCTGCCTTTCTATTCCCAAGGGCTCCCAGCCTTCTCAGCTCCTTCTAGCTCCGTCAGCTTGCTTTCTCCTGCTGCTTCTTCAGATCACAGTGAACACCTGGGTCCTCTTTCTGAGCCAGTACGACCTGATCGGTCCTTGGCTTATTTGCCTATAAATGCAATAAACATATGCATTATGACACTAAACTTGGAGGAGCTGTGGACTCTGTTGAGGGTGGAAAGGCCTTGCAGAGAAATCTGGACAGATTGGAGAGCTGGGCGATCACCAACTGCATGGAGTTTAACGAGCAAGTGCTGGGTCCTGCACCTGGGACGGGGAAACCCTGGCTGTATGTACAGACTGGGCAACGAGACGCTGGAGAGCAGCCCTGCAGAGAGGGATCTGGGGGTTATGGTTGATAGCAAGTTGAACATGAGCCAGCAGTGTGCCTTGGCAGCCAGGAGGGCCAACCATATCCTGGGATGCATCAAGCACGGCATTGCTAGTGATTGTCCCACTCTACTCTGCACTGGTGTGGCCTCACCTCAAGTACTGTGTGCAGTTCTGGGCACCACAGTACAAAAAGGATGTAAAACTGTTGGAGAGTGTCCAGAGAAGGGCTACAAAAAGGTGAAGGGCCTAGAGGGGAAGATTTATGTGGAGTGGCTGAGGTCACTTGGACTGTTCAGCCTGGAAAAGAGGAGGCTGAGGGGAGACCTCATCGCAGTCCACAGCTTCCTCACAAGGGGGAGTGGAGGGGAAGGCGCCAATCTATTCTTTTTAGTCACCAGCGATAGGATCCTTGGGAATGGTGTCAAGCTGAGGCAGGGGGGGTTTAGGCTAGACATCAGGAAGAGGTTCTTCACTGAGAGGGTTGTCACACACTGGAAGAGGCTCCCCAGTGAAGTAGTCACTGCACGAAGCCTGTCGGAGTTTAAGAAGCGATTGGACTGTGCACTTAGTCACATGGTCTGAATTTCTGGGTAGACCTGTGTGGTGCCAGGAGCTGGACTCGATGATCCTTATGGGTCCCTTCCAACTTGGGATATTCTGTGATTCTATGATTCAATATCTTCATTATTTGAATTTTGTTACCGCTCTTTTTGGGCCTCTCTACCTCCTTTTTCCCTTGCCTTGTTTGGGTAGATATTACCTTTCTTTATCAGGAAATGGGTGACCACCCAGTCTGTGCATGGGACATCCATGAGCTGACATAGTAGATTAAAATCCACTTCTATCACACTATTTGCATCTATCTGAAAATGGAGAACTTGCAATGATTTTTGTCTGCCTAAGTGGCACACAAGAAATTCACTTTTGTTCCTTTGCTTGGGTATTTAGTATTTTTAGGCACTTAACTGAGTGATCTATATTACAGGCTTGCTGACTCTAAGCTCCCCAAATAATCAGTGGAGAACGAGAACAGCACACTGGAGGGAAGTGTGTATCTTGGAGGTGATGACTTACCCTCTGGAGTTGCTTGTATCTCCCTGCTGACTGCTGAGAGAGTCTGGGCAAATGGACTCTTTTTCCCTCCAGTTATGTGTTGTGGGTATGGGTTCTCATTTCAGACAAAGAACTGACAGGCACGTTCCATTGATTTTGTTTACTCATTTTTTATGATAAAAATGATCGCATCCCATGAATCATTCAAAGTTACATGAATCACTTTGCTGTTCTCACTCTCTGACCTTTTTCATTTGATCATTGTTGATTCATTTACAAAAAGGAATCAAAAAGTCATGCTAAGGTCAAATACAGTTTATTTTAAAATTTAAGATCTCATACTAGAGGAGGAAAAAATGTTCAACTATTCATCTGTCTTTGAGTGCACTCTATGGGTCACACTATTCCTACATCAAACTGAGGTATTAAAAAAAAAAAAGAAGAAATAAAGAATATTAAGCCTGGAGACTTGGTTATTGCTGGTCCCTTAGTCTCATCAGTCAGCAACATGGGATTTTAGGTGTCAGAATGGCAGAGAACAGTTCAATTTGTTCTAACATCGCACCTATACTCATGTACATATTAGACAGCTATAAAATCTCAAAGACTCACCATTTGAAATGATCTGTGTTAAAAGGGGGCAATTAGTGGGCAAGATGAAATGAAGGTACAGTTGTAATTATTTCATAACTTGAAACAAAAAGGAATGGCTGAGATGTAATTTTACTGTTAAGGAGAAGCAAGGCTTCTAGAAAAGGAAAAAAAAAGGAAACTTTGGAGCTAATTGCTTGGCTCTAATTAGAGAATGTAACCTTTGGAGGAATAGTGGCTGTTGAAACTCCAATTTTATTTGCATATATTAATATGTACATGACAATTACACCCCCAGAGAAAGTACAGCTCATGCCCCAAAAGCCTAGTTTTAAATTTAGAAGCAAGAAAGAAACTCTAAACAACTTAAGAATATTTCAGTTCTTCTATAGGCTTAGGATCCATTTTATGGAAACTTTGGAGAACTGAAATAACAAATATAGTTTTCTTTATAGACGATGTGGAGATGGACATGTTTACTTTCATATGTTTGTACACACAGGTATACATACCATATATATTTATACATGTGTAAGTGTGAAAAAGATCATATACAAATATCTAAATATACATACACATAAATTTACATATATCTGAATATACATTTATACATGAAATTTCTCAATATTTAGCCTGTATTTGCAATAGAATGTTGGTAGGGAGATTTTCCTATCATGCTGAACGGCAAACGGAGATGTAGTAAGTGAACATGAGTGAATTTATGAAATTTCGTGTTGAGACTGGGGCACCCTACATGTTAAATTGGGATAAATTAGGGGACATTTGGAGTGATGGTGTTTGCTTCCCGAGAAACCATTACATATGATAAGCCTTCCTTTTCTGGAGATGGCTGAACATCTGCCTGCTGATGGAAAGTAGTGAATGAATTCCTTGTTTTGCTTTGTTTATGCATACAGCTTTGACTTTATCTATTAAACTGTCTTTATCTCAGCCTATGAGTTTTCTCACCTTTGCCTTTCTGATTCTCATTCCCATCCCTCTGAGGAGAAGTGAGCGACTGGCTGTGGGGCTGAGCTGCCTACCAGGGTTAAACCACAAAGCTGTTATTTTCATGGTCTCAAGATTTATATGGAAAATTATGCATTTACTAACTATTTTTTCAGAAACAGAAGTCTACCAAAAAATTGGCAGGATTCTTGATTCATAGTTCTACAGTTTCTGGTGCAAATAATTTGAAATTACTGTTAATAATAATAATGATAATAAAAATTACATAGTTGAAATAGCTGTATGATCAATACGTAAATTACCCTTCCAGACATAAATTCTGATATACTGATCGTGTAAATTCTCAGCAGAATGAGGCTAGATAAACTTCTTGGAACATTTTAATGCCATATTGTCTTTAATATATACATATATATACGTATATATATATATATATCTGTCACCATTAGTTTGCACAGCTGTTAAATTTTATATCTTCAGAGTCCAAAATTATAAACAATATCTACAATATCTGAGAAAACATAGTCTTAATACTTAAAAAAACCTGCTTTTGAAAAAAATGATACTTTTTTTCAATGCATAAAATTGAAACCAAATTTTGGCAACATCTTTTGAGAAACCCATTTCGTATTTTTAATTAATTAGGGCAAAATCCATTCACAGGCATAGGACAGAAAAGGCAGTGTGCATCTTGAATCTACACAAGACTTCAGAAATATAATCAGGACATACATGCTACACCTATCCCAATACACTAAATAATCTGAGGGCCATTGGCAGATGCACTGGAAACCAGTAGTCAGCTGCCATCATGGTTTATGGAGTGCTTGGCAAGCACTCTCCCATTTCCTGAAATGATTTAAGAGTTAATATGGTCCACAGATTAGTCCCCATAGATAGCTTGGATGTTGTGACCTTCCCTTGGGATGTAAAATTCATTATGAGTATGAATATGGTTAGATGATATCTGTGCATCTCAGGGCCAGAGAATAGACTTGCACTGTTCAACCAGAGTCTTACACCGTCTTCACATTGGGATTTTCATCCTGAATGAATATGAAGTGTTTGGAATTGTTTTCCTAATGCTATGAACTCGTGACAGGCAATACTTTCACAGTCTAGCTGACAAGTTTATAACTGAAACAGTTTGTCTAGATGCTGCATTAAAGGGAGAAGAAAAAGTTATTGGACTGTTTTTCCTATGGCCAAATTTAAACAAGAGGAAGTAGAGGAAGTAGACCAAAGTATACTTCTGAGACAAAGTATAGTGTCCACAGACTGCATTCAGAGAAACATCTGATTTTAGTGAAAGTAAAGGCAGCTCTGCATATTTAAGGAGATATACAGGACTACACTCATTCTCAGCTACAGTGATACCACTGAAATATCTTATTTTAAGTTTCTATACAGGTTAAACTCAAACCATTGCTAATTTTATTTGCACTGCAACACTAATGAAGACCACAATCAGCCATTGGCAATACTAGTTTTCTGTAAAAATCTTGAGGGCTTTTTAAAACGCTTGAGGGTTTCTTCTAGATAACTTCTCTTTTTAAGGGGAAAAATAAAAATATGAATAAAATAACAAGTGAAATTTATAACAGTGCTGTTTCTGAGATACAAGTAATGTGTCTTCATATGAAAGCAAATGCTTATTCATTTAGTAGTGTAAATGATACCATGATGTCAGAGTCAGTGTATGGCATGGGGATCATTCACATCTTGTTACAACCAGTGATTACAGAGGAGTCATTTTGTAGTTCAACAGCATTATTGAGGCTTATTCTCTGTAACAAATGATATCTTTTATTTTATTTTGTGATTATCCAACAGATCACTGAACCATGAAGCACTGCTGCTCCCAGCTAACAGAAAGAAATACCAGGGCCATATGTCTCTGATGGAACTGTTACAATTCTGTATATAATTATCATTTTTCTGTCTGCCACTCACAGTGTGCAGGTCAGGCTCCAGTTACCTCTGATATTTTTAAGACTATGACAGAAATGGTGAGAGATGGAATTTTTGGAATAATAGATGTAATATCTAATCATTATTCTTTTCCCCAAGTCACTGTGAAAAATTGCTTTAAAATTCAATTAAAACTTTCAGCCTGACATCTGCATGATTAGAGCCATTTAGTATAACATCAGACTTACATAAATATGAATAATATCATCTACATAATAACAATTTCTATCTTTATTAGCTTGCTAAAACCAGTAAGATCAATGGTCTATGTTCTCAACCCAGTCACTCTTCTCAGGCAAGATACCATATGTATTTTGAACCACATCCCTATATATATATATATATACACACACACATATATGTATACATGTATATGTATATATGTATACATATATAAGTGTGTATATATATGTGTATACATATATATGTATGTATATATATACGTATATATATACACATAAAATACTAATCTGACATATGGTGTATGACGCATTTGATTACAGTGCTTTCTGCGATATTGAGGAAGTATACTTAAATGAATAATGCCTATAACATACATGTTAGGTGAATAAGTACAGAGTAGTTCTGAAACTACAAGACTCATTTATGACTACATTGTGTAAATTTGGAAGATGAAATAAATAGCACTGTAATATATATATAGACACATATGTATGTATACATATATACCACAAACCCAATATATATATATACACACATATACGTATACATGTATATGTATATGTATATATATATATATGGATATATATGGATATATGGATATATATGGATATGGATATATATATATGGATATATATATGTCACATAAAAAATAATCAGTACAGTCAAACTAAAATCACACGTAACAGACAACCTTTTCTTTGCAGCATTCTAAAAGACAAGACAGAGAAATTATGGAGTTAGCTTCTCAACTCCCAAAAGCAACCCAAAACATTAAATGGGATTACTAAGTCCCATCATTAAATCATATCCCTTAATGCCACATGCACTTGTATCTCATACACCTCCAGGGATACGGATTTCACCACTTCCCTGGGCAACATGTTCCAAAGCTTGACCACCTTCTCCATGAAGAAATTCTTCCTGATATCCAAACTAAACCTCTCCTGGCACAACTTGAGACTGTTTCACAGAATCACAGAATCATAGGTGTTGAAAGGGACCCCTGGAGATCATGGACTTCACCCCCCCTGCTAAAAGCAGGTTCCCTACAGTAGGTTGGGTAGGAAAGTGCCCAGGCGGGTCTTGAATATCTCCAGAGAAGGAGACTCCACAACCTCTCTGGACAGCCTTTTCTAGTGCTCTTTGACCCTCACTATTAAGAAGTTCTTATGCATGCTTGTGTGGAACTTCCTGTGTGCCAGTTTTGGCCATTGCCCCTTGTCCTATCGCTACGCATGATGAAGATGTTGAATAAGACCAGACCCGATACTGACCCCTGGGGAACACTGCTAGTTACAGGTCTCCAAGTAGACTCTGCACCACTAATCACAACCATCTGATATCTGCCAGTCAGCCAGTTCTCAATCCACCTCACTGTCCTCTTATCCATCCCACACTTTCTAAGCTTCATAACAAAGATGTTGTTGGAGATAGTGTCAAAAGCCGTGCTGAAGTCAAGGTGCACAACATCCACTGCCTCCCCTCATCTACCCAGCCAGTGGTGACATCATAGAAGGACTAGCTTGGTTGAGCATGATTTGCCCTTGGTGAGTCCATGTTGACTACTCCTGATAACGTTCTTCTCTTCTAATTGCTTGGAGAATTCTATTTCACAGAATCAGAGGATCATAGAATATCACAAGTTGGAAGGGACCCACAAGGATCACTGAGTCTAACTCCTGGCTCTACACAGGACCACCCAAAAATCAAACCATATGTTTGAGAGCATTGTACAAACACTTCTTGAACTCCAGCATTTTTAGTGTGGTTACCACTTTCCTGGGCAGCCTGTTCCAGTGCCTGACCACCTTCTCGGTGAAGAACCTTTTCCTAACACCCAGCCTGACCCTCCCCTGTCCCAGCTCCATGGGACCCTTGGGTCCTGTCGCTGTCCCCATAGAGCAGAGCTCAGTCCCTGCCCCTCCGCTCCAATTGTGAGGGAGCTGCAGGCTGCCATGAGGCCTCCCCTATCTCCTCTTCTTCAGGCTGAACAATCCAATTGACTGCAGCTGCTCCTCAAATGATTTCCTCTCTAGACCCTTCATCATCTTTGCAGAACTCCTTTGAATGCTCTCTAGTAGTTTTCTGTCCTTATACTGTGGTGCCCAAAACAACACACCGTACTCAAGGTGAGTGCAGAGCAGAGTGGTACAATCACTCCCCTCGACTAGCTAGCAGTGCTGTGCCTGATGCAACCCAGGGCCCTTTTGGGTGCCAACCTTGCTGTCAGCCAGAACCCCCAGACTCCTTTCCACGTGGCTGCTCTCCAATCTGTCATCCCGTCTGCCTGTAGCCTTGTTTCCTTGCATCCTACCACTTTTCACATTAGAAAAGAGACTGACACCCATCTCACTACAACCTACTTTCGGGTAGTTGTAGAGAGCAATGAGGTCTCCCTCAGCTTTCTCATTTCCATGCTAAACAGTTCCCATCCCTCAGCTGTTCTTGATACAACTTGTTTTCTAATCTCTTCATCAACTTTGTTGCTCTACTCTGAATGCATTCCAGCAACTCAATATCCTTGTATTGAGGAGCCCAAAAATGAACACAGTACTCAAAGTACTAGGGGACAGTCACTCTCTCTGATGCATGCCAGAAGAGCACCAGCCTTCTTGGCCACCTGGGCACACTGCTGGCTTGTGTTCAGCTGGCTATCTTTTCTGCCAGGCAGTTTTCCAGCTACTCTTCCCTAAGCCTATATTGCTGCATGGGATTTTTATTACTTTCTTGTTATGACCCAAGTGCAGGACCAGGCCCTTAGCCTTGCTGAATGTCATGCGAAAGATTCTTTAATATCCCAGCCTGTACTTAATTTATACACATCACAATAACCAATGTCCATTAACTAACTAGTTCTTTCTCCCTGCAATATTTGTGAACAGAGGTCACCCACGGGGAACATGTCATATAAAATAATCTAAATTGTTTGCTAAAATAATTGATTAAAACATACAACTTCTAATGCATTAAAAGCTGTATATCTAGGGATGAAAATGTAGATAGTGCCTGAAGGTAACAGAATGTGTTTTGCAAATCAGATTTTCTAAAAAGTTCCATGAAGTAGGAACAAAAATAAGATACACTGTTGGCATTTAAAAAGTGAATGAGCCTCTAGATGAATAAACAAGCCAGTCATGAATAGAAGAAATGTAGGAAACTTACCCCTTACCCCTGCACATGGTATTGTTTTTGTCCACAGAGGAATACCATTACCTTTTCTGGTAATGGAAAAAATTTAAAAGGTGGAGAAGATAGAGTTAAGGACTGTGAAAATTCTAAGTCCAGAATAATGGTTTAGAATGTAGAATGTTGATTGTTCAGATCAATTATCAGAAAGAATAGTATGATAACAGGAGGAGCAAACATCAGATTATAAAGGGTTATTTTTTTTTGGTAAAATGAGGCATAGCGTCAAGCAATGCCCACAGTTCAAAATCAAGAACTTTCAAACGAGTAATAAGGTTAAACCTTAGCATGAAACCACTCTAAGAATTACTGTTTTCTAACTCCAAATATCTTTAAACAAAGACTATCCTCTGGGAAAGATACAGCAGTCAAATACAATTTGTTGACATGAATAGATTGGTAATTATATGGAATTCTGTACAGGTTTTGGAACGGAGAATCAGTTGACCTCTTTGGCCTTAATCTTTACCAAGAAAGAAACATTTGCTCTTGCTAGAGCAAGGAACACAGGGGAAAAGTATTTAAGATTCTTTTCTCTGGAGCCAGAAGGATTAGGATGAGCTTTACTACCAACTTCTGCTACAGAAATGTCAAATCAATCAATCAATCGATCAGTAGGGATTTTATCTTTCCAGTTGGGAAACAACAGGTGGCTGAAGTGATCTTGGCTTGAGAGAGAAAGCCAAGTACATAAAATATAGGACAGAGAGGGTTAATTATATTATTATTATTATTAATTATTAATTAATTATTAATAATAATAACTCATGTCGATTTCTCTAAATCAACAGGCAAATATAGTAAAGTCACAGCAGAAAAACTTTTGCAGAATATGGTTTGCATTCCTATTGCTGATGACTAACCTACTGGACTTTCAACTTCAGAGAAAAGACGCATTTTTCAACTGTTCAACAAATGACTCCACTGTCTTCAGCGGACCAAGAGCAGTGGAACTCTCTATCTCTTGATTATAAAGACATGGGCTTTTTACTTCACCATAAATTACACAAAGTCAATTATCTAAACTGCCTTGACAGTCAATAAGGGGAGAAAAACGCGTCTTCAGGAGACAAATAATCTTGCCTAATCACACTTCAAAATGTCTAGATTTCTCCACTGATTGTTGATTCAGTCTAGGCTAGGTACCTAACTTATAATATCTAAAGACAGATGAAATAAGTTGCAACAGTGAGCAGAGAGAAATAAAAGTGAAGACCCTAAACACAAGACTGAGTAAATATAACATCTCTTGAAGCTCAACTTTGATTTCAACTCATAAAGTTCTGTGGTTTCTAGTCAATAATGTTCTCATTATTTTTGCATTCTAGCACAAATCTGGAGCTGAATTGGTGAATATTACTTACAACTGCTTTTCTCAGACATGATCTTTCTTCTACTCACAAGTCTTACCTCCATAATACAAATTGATTCATCAAGGCTTATTTTTGGATTAAGCAGGTTTCATATAAATCAATTTTAATCCATTAATATAATAAACTGTGGCAAAGATAAATTGAATTTGACATAGGTGAGACCAATTCCACTCATAGCACTTTTTTTTTTTTTTTTTTCACAATTAAATCTATTCTTTTTGAACGTGGTGTTCAGCCAGGTTTGTATATAAGGATGAAACTTTATGTTTTACCCTACAATTTTAATTTGTTTCTGAAAATGTAAAAGATAAAAGACCTTTTTGTGTGACTGTGTTTGTGTGTGATGATTTATATGCTATGATGCTACAGGGTGGGCAAATCAGAAAAAAAATCTTGGATCTTAATCCTTCAGGGTCAAATCAGGATCCTTTTCTTTACCTTGTAAGCTAATATTCAAAAAAATAGTCTCTTTCAGTTCTGTTATAGCAGTCAATAGATAGCGCTTTTTAACTTGTAGCTCTGGAAATGGGTTTATGCGGTGTGTGTTCGTTCATTCCTGTGGAGCTATATCAGGCATAGAGTTGGCTCAAGGGACCATGTTCTCAGCTGTTACAGAATGACTTCACTATCTTCTGTGGATCTATGCAGATATACACAACTATTTCTTAGCCACTGCAGATCTGCTGAGCATTTCCAGAGTAGCTAAAGTCAGTAACAGAACTCTAATAAAGTCTTCCACAATTAGTGTTTTCTACTCCTACTAAAGATCTAAATCATCATAGCTGAAATAAGGACCAATGCCAAATTTAACGTGACTACAGAAGAAGCAAGGAAAGGATTATGTTGTCTACTACAAATAGAGAGATTGAGAAATCAGAGTCAACAAAGAATCTACATCACCAGCTGTAAACCTTGAAAACAGCCACTGTGTATGACTGTACCCTGTGTTGGCTTAAATACAGTTTGTGAGACTTTCATGATCTAGCTCAGCTCCCGCTAATGTTAATGCAACTACCACTACACTGGGACAAGAATTCAAAGAGGATTGCAACTCCAAATTTAGAACCTTAAGGACTTCATGGTAATTAATATGATTTCAATCCTGAGAAAAGGTTCAATGGTTTCTAACTGAGTCAAACAATTCCTTTCCTCAACTTTATTTGCACAAAGAAAAAAATGTCTACCTGACTTTTTTTTTTTTTTAATTTCAATTTGGAACACTTACTTACTTACAAGGCAATTTTCTTTGAAGATAATTCATCAAGTAAGTGAGAATACATGTTAGAGACTCTCCATCTGGTTCTAGTGTTTCTATACCTGCTCAATCATTATGATGTGACCCTGATACTTAGAAAGAAAACCTAGCATGAAACTGGAGCTTTTAGTTCAAGTGCTTCCCATGTTGAAGACTGCCAGCCTTTGCTCCAAATAAATCGCCTCATCAAGTCCGCAGCTTTGCTTTGATATAATTAGCAGCCTGCCTACAAAAATGTCCAGAACTCACCTAGAAGATGATCTGAACCATAGGTGGCTCTTGGGCTGCTGGTTTTTTGCTTTTGGTTTTCTGTCCTTGTTGCAGAAATAGCAATTAAACACAAGCCAGGGTACATCAAGGCTTTGAGGCTGCTGCTCACCAGACAAACACAAACCAAGGTATCCATGCATAAAAAGAAAATGTTTTTCTTTCCATTTTAAAATCATTTATAACCAAGCAGTGCTTTGATGCTCTCTTTCTAAGAGTGCAGTTTCTCCACTGGATATATAGGAGGACTATCATTAGCTCTTTCTTTTGGTGAAATCATTTATATGTATAAATTGCAGCAATATACAGATAAACTACACCATTTACTAAAAAAAAAAAAATAAAAGGATATGCCAGACGATCCCACTATTATCACTGCATTTAGCTTTCCCCTAATACTTTGAGTGCTGTCATTAAAACTGGAGCTACAGCAATATTTTAGTCATCTCTGTATCTAGAAGATTTCTCTATTACTTTGTCCATGACCGTTTTCCTTGGATGATTGGTTGACAATATCTAAAGGATAATTTTAGGTCCTGAAGAATTAAACACAGGTCTATTTTTATGAGGTGGGACAGATTGGAAACAGTTTTTTCTCCTTGTTCCAATGAAATTGGAAATGAAAAAATGTGTGTCATATGAGGGACAAGTGTCATGAAGCCCATCTGAATTATACTTCATACCCCACTTTATAGCCTAATGTTCAACTATATCCATTTTTCTGGCAGTATTTCGCCCATCAAAAACAAGTTATTGACACTTATGTCTCGGAAATAAATCAGATCCGGCAGTAAAAGTAAAGAAGGTGGTTTCAGAGAGAGTTGATGATGGGATAGAATAATGTATTTGTTTTTTTCCTCTAGGATATCACTTTAATATCACCCAGAAACAATGGCAGAAAATCATTCCAATTAAATGGTCTTAAAAATGAGATATAAAGCAAATTCAGGTGATCTCATTCTGTCGTGTGTGTCAGAGTAGACACCACAAAACTGAGCAGAAATAGTTTAAATTTAGCTGTCTTAGCATATGTGTACAAGGACTGAGAATGTGGAAATTGGATTTGCTTCACTGGAGTCAATTAAGAAGGACTCTCAACAAGGTAGGGTTGAAGTGCATTGACAGGGCACTGGGAATACTTCTGGTATTGATTGGCACTGGCTTGGGTACAAATAAAGCAAAGCATTCTGGTTTCTGACATTCATTTTCTATAACGGAGAAATTACACTAATGGATAAAATGATAATGAAAAAGGGAATGCAGAGAATAGGAGTTCTCCATGGAGATATATTCCCTTCAGATGTTGTTGAGCTGTAGCTATGCCCTCATTATAAGAGATTTTACTGCCTAATATACAGGTCCTTTTTTTTTTTTTTTTTTCTGCCTGTTATACTGACCTGTGCATATAGCTCTGTCTCCTTAACCTCTCATAAGTTCCTAGTTCCTTGCTTATGAAGGCAGAGTTTAATGAGGTCAGCCATTCCTGTCACTCTCTGGGAGAGAAGCACCTCAAAGCCCCACTTTCTCCTGGTAGTCGAGGTCTTTGGTGCTACTTAACATGGGAAGATATTCATTCATATCTCTGTTCCAGTTGGAGAGTATGCAACAGTTCCCTTCCAATTTGGTCTTTCCTTTTTCTCTGAACCATGTCAGGAGGTAGGAAGGGCTAATAACAATCACCAAAAGAATAAGGTTTGGAAACAAATGCTTTCCTTTTTTTTTTTTTTTCCTGATCTCTTTGATACTTCTGAGAAGTTGTGTGAAGCATCCTTGGTGTGCATCTTATATTTCAGTTTTGACTAATAAAGTGGACAGTTTCTTCCATTAGGATTTTACTTAATGGTGCAGTACAATGAACCCAAAAGCTCAGCTTCCTCTCTCTGAGTGAAGACAAATGAAGCTGTATGAAACATGTTTGGCAAAAGTGGCTGCTGTGAGAAGCAAAGTCAAAATAATTTCTCCTAAAATAATTTGTTTTCTAATCTCATTAACTGTGGTGGTCTTATGTCTTGTAGCAAGTCTTTTGTTTTATGTCCTTCTCAGGCTTATATTTCTAACTAAAATCTTCACTGCTGTAATTATAAATATGTTATTTGCTGATATCACGGACTATTTATATGTGTTAAATCCATTTAAAATGTTTTGTGTGAAGCCCTCTTGTCCCAAGTTCCAGAGACAAACATAGCATTCTTCTCTTTAGCAGATTATTCTTTCTTATATCAGATCTCATAACTTATAGATCTTATAGATCTGTTATTTCCTCACGTGAAAAATTCTTCCAGTATACTGATCATTCTTGTCACCTACCAATTAAAACTCTTCTTGCACTGTGAACCACAGACTTTTCTCAGCCATATTAACTTTAGCACAGAAACACTATTTGCTTCAGTGCCCTAGCTCAATATATTCACCCCTGGAAACAGGAAGGCTCAGAATGACTTTTGTGACTGTACCTTTTCATGAATGGTAATAAGATACAATGCCCCTAATGGAACACAAGCTGTAATTTTCCAGAAGTACTGGAGGGAAGGAGCAGGTGCAATCCTAAAATCTATTCTAAGATTAAGTTTGGTGACTTGAATTAATTAGCAGCAAATGAGATTTGACGAATTTGCTAGTCCTATTTCTGCTTTCACTAATCTGCCATAATACCTGGCATATACCTCACAATTGTTTTTGTGGTTTTCTTCAAAACATGTCTTTGAGACAAGGTGCTTTATATATGCTTTATGTATTACCAGTTTCTGTCTTTTTTTTGGGGGGGGAGGGGGGGGGGGGGGGGGCGTTGAGGGACATGTGCAGACCGTCTGCTCAAAACATTCAGCTTGGCTATGTCAATATTGACAATATAGATGACTGTCCTCAGCAGGCCATGCTTGACTGTAATCTGTTGATGCAGACACAGACCTGACCCACATAGTTGCCTTTGTGACTTGATCTTGGACCTGCCATGCAACCATATTCTTAAATGGTGATTTGGACTCTCGGCTGAACCTGGTTATCATCACAAGACCTGCTCAGGTCACCATACTCAAATACTGTGGGACTGTCCCTTTTGTTGGTGAATCTGCTGTCTCTCTTTGTCAGTCCTGCTGTCACCAGTGGCTTCTGGCTCCTCTTCCCTTACGAAAGAGTGACTCCCTTGTTCTCTGATATTTAAGCACAAAGCAAATTACCTGTCCCAACACAGACAAAGTAGTTGATTTGAAGTGTTCCTGGGATTGAGAGGAGCCCAACAGCATGGACTCTGAATCCCTTTCTGGGGCCAAACAACATAAAGGCTAATGTAATTGTCATTTAAGAATAGTTAGAGAGTCCAGTCTAGACCAAAACAATTTCCTCAATGCCATACAAGACTTAAGCAACTCAGAGATGGCCCTCCTCATTTTCCAAATCCAGGGTTAATGCCTGAATTCTTGGGATGGCCTTTCTACCTAGTCAGAGCAAGTTCAAAAAGATTGATCTGTTTCTTGGGTTCAGTTGCAGTTCATCTGCTGACAGACATAAAGAAGATAGACATCTGCAATACTGAAGTACAAAGATGAATAATAATAATACAATTAAGGAGAGTGTTAAATTGCATAAGACATCTTTTAAATATTAACTTGGATTGTTTAAAGGGGATGGGTATTAAGGCTTCATTATCATTGAAGGAGATTTTCTTTGATCTAATGCAGGTGGGTCAAATGTCTTTGATCAAGGAGTAATGACTTGTGAAAAATAAAGGATAGCCTGTTTGTCCAGGTAATTAACACTAATGTGAATATTTTCTGAGTTTGAAGATTGAACTTAATTATTTGAATTTAGTTGTTTAATTCTTGATTCAGATTAGCTTTAAAAAACAAAAATAAACAGACAAAAACAAACAAACAAACAAACCCACAGTATGTTAAAACCTGAGCTATTTGAAGGAGTTAGTCAACATCAAGGTTAAGATCATAAAATCAATGAGTTAGAAAGTCAATGACACTGTTGATCAAGTTTCAGCTTGAACACCTGGGGCACATCTAAAGTTAAAAGATGACAGAAAAACTTTTGCTGACTAAAGGAACTTCAGATCATGTAGTAGCCAAAGACTCCCCCATTTACTTCCGCGAATATTTCCTCTGCACACTGTTAACCTCTTCTCTGTATATTTCGATATCTTTCACAGCTATGGTTTTTCACAGTTGTTCCCAAACCATAGTAGTTATGTAACTTTTGCAAAGAGGTTTTAATCTTGGCCTTGCTGCTGGACTTGACCTGAAGCCTGCTGAAGTCAGCGCTCCAAAGATATCAATGGGTTTCATATCAAAACCTGTTAAACAAAAGTAAACAAATATACGTGGGTATGAAACAGTGAAGGTGACAATTCCGGGAATAAACAATGCCTTTATGGGGCTAATTAAGTGGGCTCTCTGCTTTTCTGTGCATTGTGGGAGTAGAAATAGCTTGACTTGGATGCAGAGAAAATGAACAGATAATGAAGGTGGAGAAGAGAAGCACATAGCAGCAAAAAAGGACATAAATAAAAAGGAAGGTAGAAAAAGCAAGCAGGAAAAGAAAACGATTGCTTGAGGATAGATTTTGGAAACTGAAAGGAAGGAGCAGGAAAAGAACAGGGAAAGACAGAACAAACATACAATGATGTTACAGAATTAGGAATATGTTTATATGAGAGAGTGGACAGCTTTCATCTAGATGCTTTTATAGACTGCATAGACAACTACATTTGAGAATCCAATATAGATTTTCTTTACTGGAAAAAAAAATGAAGTAAACTACATCACTACCAACAACAACAACATAAAAACAACAAACAACCACACCTGGGTTGTGATTCATTTCATGACATAGAGATCAAGTGAATCATATCCTCCCCCAGTGGCTATAAAGTGGCTTTGAGTCAGCCCAAAGGAGGATATTGATGTTTCTGTTGCCTAAATCTAGAAGGTGGAGCTACTCATTTATATTCAACTTCTGAAATAGAGAAAACATGGGCAAAATGACAAAGATTGTGCAGGTAACACCATCAGTTTTATTGTAAACTGGGTAGATGTGTCTTCTCATTTTGCTCTAGAGGTGCTGTGTCTGTCCAGAGTCTACAGCGATTGTTGGTCTCAAGAAATGGCACTGGGGTCAAGAATCCTCAGGGATCTGGAAATGGCATTTGAATAAAGCAAGTGGGGCAGCTAGAAGCTATATTAAAGATTCTAACATGTCCCAAATGAGATACACCATGTGCATTTCCCACTCATCCTTTGTAGGATATTTTTTATCCCACTCTATAAATACAGAAGGATGTGTACACTAGAAATAGAGAATGACTATTCACATCAAAGAGCAGTTTTGGCCCAAGAATAACTGGGTGTAAAATTCCCATGAGTATATTTATCACGGAAATTTGGAGTAGAACCATAAAATACCAGAGGAGGAAGGTTTTGGAACAGTCCTGCAGTACAACTACTAGGAGCAGAAAAACACCCCCAAAGCCTAATTATTTTTCATATGGAACTTGGTACATTTATTATAGGGATCATAATATGCTTCTGCAATTACTGGGGAAGAAACTTGGAAATGCAGGATATATCTTCCAGTCCAATATCCTTATTTTCATACCTATCTGTCTTCAGAGACAAAGGTAACACCTCCATGATTTCCAATGGAGGCTGTGCAACTTCCTTTAGGTGCAGGATTGCACTCATCATATGAACATTATTGGCAATAATATTTTGTCTCCTGTTCCCCCCATAGATACATTTTCAGATTCCAGGAAAAAAAAAAAAAAAAAGAAAAAGAAAAAGAAAACACACTATTCAATGGGGACCTCTCTTATTCTTTCTTCTGATGTTTGGTTGCTAATTTGCACTTTTCTTACACCCAGAAGCAAATGCCTGTCTGACACAAAATAAAACAAGATTATTCAAGTGTTGTTTGGTACCTTAGGAAGAAAATAATTTTTGAAAATAAAATGTACTCACTAAACAACCCACCAATGCTCACTGACGTTCTCCATGGTGTGTCTGACAGAGGGAAAATGTAGCACAGTGCAGAACAAAGAGGCATTTTATATGCCTAGCAGAAACTCTTAAAAGTCTTTTTCTTCTTTCTTCCCCTCCCCACCCCCAGGGAATTATCACAGCTCTAATTAAACAAAAACAATCCTCCCCCCCACCCCCCCCAGCCTCCCCCTCCCCAAAAAAGGCAAAAAAAAACCCATGCAAATACTGAGGAACTGTAAATTGTAAATGTTCAGAAAGCAGGGAATAAAAATAAAATATCTTTTCCACTTTTATTTATTGAAATAAATACAAACATCTTTTCTGTTTGAATTAATTTGTTTCCTTACCCTTCATCCTTTCTTCCCAGTTTCAGAATCATTCTTCATTTGACAGATAGTAGCCATGAGATTTATTTATTTATTTATTTATTTTTTAATAGCAGTTTGGAATTTTTGTTTTCAGAGAAGAGGCCCACTAGGCACAATTCAGGACTTGTTATTAAAGACAAACTAACATCCCCCAAAGATTTTCAAACACTTCATGCCAGAATGTGGTATTTTAAAGCATTTCCCATTTCACATAATTGGATGCATGTGGCTTAGAAAGAGAAAGATGGTTTCAGCAAATATAAGAATTAATGCAATTTATTCGAGATGGTCTCACAGGAGAGATATAGATTTTATGCATAATTCCAGGGAAGATAAAAAATGTTGAAATCAGTTAGGATTTCTGTATGTTGCTTCAAGACCACTGACCTAAGCTAAGGTGGTTATTATAGACAAGGATTGAATTTAGAAAAAGTTGTCAAATTAGTATTCAACTTGTATCCAAAATTGAGCACAATTATCATCACTGGGAATAAGTGTTCCATCCTCATACTTTCTTGGGATGCTTTATCAAATAATTAGTAAAACTATTTCTAATGTTTGCATAATAATGAAAAAAGATCTCCATATTTCAGGAAAACAAACAAACAAAAAAAACAAACAAAAAAACACTGTGATTTAAGTTGATTGTAAACTACATTAATGCAGGATATATAAGAATAACTTTTATAAAGCTGATTTCATATTTAAAATCTGTCTCTCAGAAATTTGGGAACCTCAGGTGAAAACACAGCTGGATAGAATCTTTGAGGCCTCGGGAACAAGAAAATGAAGCTGCTTAGATGTGTAATAGTCATCCTCTGCATATGTGTGTTCTGGTCACCATAGCAAATGTGTATCTCCTGCATATTTTCTCTTTTTTCCCTCTACAGGACAAAAGGAAAATTTATGTCCTATATTTCTATAGGACAAAGAAGAAATACCTTTTACTTTAAACCAAAGAAAACAGAAGTGTGGATCATACAGACTTGAAATCCTGGTTTTAATGTTAGTAATAGTTTTGGTATTTATTTCAAGAGATACAGGATTTTTCTCTCTTTTTAATCATTTATGCTAGAAGTATAGAGCTATACTAGTATTTTGACTTTTGGAGTGAAAAGCAAGCATTTTAGTAACTTTAGCCTCACAAACTTTATTATTATTATTTTTATATATATATATTTATATATATAATATATAATATATAATATATATATAATATATATAATATATATATAATATATATTATATATTATATAGTATATAGTATATATATTATATATTATATATTATATATTATATTTTATATTTTATATTTTATATATTATATTATATATTATATATTATATATTATATTATTATTAATAATAATAATAATATTTTTTACTGTGAGATATGGTTGTCCCATATTACACATCTGCTATGCTGACTGAAAGAAAAGGTTAACTGCTTATGAGGTTTGAGGAGAACCTATGCCTTCTCTTGAGCTGTGCACAAAACTACATTCTGAGCCACTGATATTGACAGATTGTGGTGATTTTTAACCTGATATTTTAATTCACTTCCAGCTGGAAGTTAAATAATGGAAGCTTTTATGATTTATTTTATATTTGTTATCATTTTTCTTGAGTCCTTTTGTAACTAAAATTGTGATAACAAGGACTTTTTCAATAGCCCAATGATACTATTTTAAATGCTTTCTCCTGGGAGCTTTTTCCATTCCTTGTGGCATCTCATTCATCTTGATTTTGATCCCAGTTCCATCATTATCTGTCTGCAGGGACTGAAATGAACTTAGTCCGGCTTTATGTCCTTGTAAAGAGGAGCAGAGAATGAGTCATTCACTGAGGAAATGTAGAAAAGTAAAGAATCTGAGACAGTGAAGCAGAAAGACACTGTTTTGGTGTGGGTCTCATGGGGACCTGCAGAACCATGAATCACAACCACTTGAGATGCATTTTTGATGTCTCCCCAGCTCATACAGCTATATATTCTTGGTTCTTTGTATCTTGTGGTGAGGAGGTTTGGAGTTTTTAGGTGTTATCAGGTCATATCCATACCAATGTAAGCAAAAAGTTTTGGTTTTTTTTTTAGTTGTTTTTTTTTTTTTTCAGTGAAAAATATTTCCAGAAAACAGCATGCTTCCAGCAGATGAATCTCTCGCATAATCACAGAATCATAGACTGGTTTGGGTTGGAAGAGACCTTAAAGATCACCTAGTTCCACATACCCTGCAGTAGGTGGGACACCTCCTGGTTGCCCAAAGTGCCACCCAATCTGGTTCTCCATGAACATAGGAAGAAGAATACCTGTGTTTGTACATATTTTTAATCTGTATCACAGCACACTGTAATCTGTAAAAGTTACTATAAAAATTCCCGTAGAGACTCCTTATCCCCACCATTTCATCAGTCCCCACTTTGTTCTTCTCTTTCTGCATACATACAAACACATCCTCTCCACCCTCCTCTGGCTGGCAATTATAGGGCTTGGGAAATTCAGTCCATATGATGACATTTTCCTCTTCCAGTTAGAAGCATGGTAGCTGGTCAGCAAGGAGGCTAAGAAGTTTAGCTAGCTGCTAAACTCACGTTGAAAACCTTCTTTGTGATTGGGGCACTAGCTTGGATGTCTCTCCTGTACTCATCTGTTGGATTTCATGACACTTGTAGTGACCTTTCATCTTTGAGAAGCATACGTTTCTACCACTTTGGTCTAAATTTCCTGATGAATTCTCACACTGTTGAGCAGAAAGAGAGGTGTGTGGGGGAGATACTACTGGACAGGCTGACAAATGAAGACTGTGATCGTATAAAAATTTCTTTATAAAATAAAATTTCTTTATAAAACAAAACACCCTGGAGGTGTTCGAGACCAGGTTAGATGAGACCCTGAGCAACCTGATCAGGGTGGTATCCCTGCTTATGGTGGGGGGGTTGGAACTAGGTGGTCTTTGAGGTCCCTTTCAACCCATGATTCTACGATTCTATGAAAAAAAGCTAAAAAAACAAACAAACAAGGTATTATGTCAATCATAATATTATCAAAAGAATGTCCAGTTGGGGCAGTATTTAACAAAATTATTTCATACAAATACAAAAGAGGTATTTGGAATCTTAAACCCTACAGAACTACTTATACCCCAGAAAAGAACATCATAAATTCATCCATTAGTAGAGCTTTCATGACGGAATGAATTTCATTCATTGTAGCCATTTACATGAGTAAAAATCTAGATTTAACATAAAATCCAAAAAGAATACAACATAATAGGTGTTTTGTTTTGTTTTTATGCTGTCAAAACTTTCAGATTTATAAATATAAAGTCAGATTTGCAAAATGCTCACCAGACATATTTTTTGTTTATACTGGTAACATGCATATACAGAAACTACACTTTCTTAATGTTTGATTTTCTTTAACATAGACACAAACATGTACAAAAGTGCATATACATAAAACAAATTACACACATATGTTCAGCATGTAGAAACCTGTATGGACATGAATCCTTCGTCACAATATAGCATTCCTGACACTCAGCTCCTTACTAGAATTATGAGATTCTTCAGAAGACAGAAATAAATAACTGGTCTCTTTTAAGAACAAAGACTGAAGTGAATATATTTAAAAGCTGCACTGTGTTTTGATGTTATTATAGCAATCAAAGTCATAAAATCACAGAAACCAAGTAATAAAGAATGACTTCAAAGCTTAAACTCTCTAACGATGATATTACAACTGCAGCAGTTCATCTGTATTTATGCAATTTATATCATATGCAGATATATATATTCATATCATACTCAAAAGTGTATAATTTATGGGTACACGGTTAAAAATCAGAGAAAGAGATCAGGACACAAACACTAGCCTACACCCAGTGCTATATTACAAAGAACATATGCATATATAAAATATATATATATATGTGTATGTGTAAATTTGTAGGTCAAAAATATCGTTGTGTTATTGAAAATTAATCTTCTACACCTACCAGTACTACTTTTCTGCACTTTATTATGATGAGCCATTTCTTAACTTTGTAATCTGGTAGTGAAGACCCTGGAAGTCCTGCTGGGTTTCACTCAAACATTGGCAAGACAGGTGCTGGTGTGTGAAACCAGGAATTCTGCAATTTTTAGCAGTTAGTTCATCAGTTTCCCTGTCTTTGTGGCAAAGAAGATATACTTTCTCAGCATGTAAGTTATCAAAGGTATGGGCATCACACTATTTGTCTGCCTCTGTAAAGCTTGACATTGGTGGTGGTTTCATCTGATGCTAATATTACTACTATTAAAAGATTTCCCTTGGGTAATGAATTTTATTTTTTTATTATTTTTTTTTCCTGTCTCTCCTGTGAAAGACTATGAACATTTATGTTTGTTGCATGAATTTATCACAATAAAAACATATTTTCCAAAATCTGCTTCCAAAGCCTGGAAAGCAACTAAGTCAAAGTCACTGTCATTAAAATGTTGCCTGATTATCAGCATTGTTTCATTTCTGGATTGGATAATTTTCTGCAATCTGTATGATTCCTGGGTACTAAGTGTGGAACTAGATTTGCAGGTTACAGTGACCCCAAAGGCAGAAGCTAGATAACGTGCTGGCTTCAGCAGCAAAGGCAGATGGTGGATCTCCCATTCTTCCAATGCACACCTGCAGCTTGTAGTGATCATTCATTTTTTTTCTTATTCAGATTTTCTTATCCAGATGTTTTTCTTATCCAGATGCTTGTATGACTGCTCAGTGAATTTACCAATATCCATCTGACAATATGAGATATCTGCTTGAACTGATTTGAAGGTAAGGACAAGGGGGACAGGAATTAGTTGCTAGACACATTTGAAAACTCTGGAGTATCAGAAGTCCAAAACAATGTCTCTCAACATCTGTCCTTCAAACTGAGATTTTGATGATCAGACAAACTGTCTGGCTTCCACTGTTGCTGTTCACTGATCTAGTTGTTATATTTGGTTTACAGCTCTCAGGTTGCTATAGGAAGACAACTGGTATTATGCTGATTTTACTAGTAATCAGATATTCCACATAGAATAGTCAAATAATAAGAAAATAGTAAGATAGTTCTCCCAGCAAACTGTACAAAAGTGAGGGTGGCAGTGTTGCATTTTTTCACAAAATGACTTATGACAATGTAAAATTTAGGCACAGGGAAATGCAGACTCACAATTGCCCCTGTGTTGAAATCTATTTTGATTGCTGATATGTCACTCTAAATGTATTACTAATTTATTCCCTATTAACTGGGGGAAAAGCACTGTCAGCTTTTCACTATTAGTTCAATCATTGTTTTATTAAATTAATAGTAATTAAGTACTTTTCAGATTCCTGATGACTGTTAGAACCAGATATCTATGACAGGTCATTAGTTATAGAGTAGAATGGTCAGGCACTAATATTAAGCAATGAGATTGTTTATTCACGCACTGCAGAGGTTAGAATTAATAATCATGCTAAATTGAATCTAATGAATAATTCATTTAAAAAAAATCCCAAACAATTTGCTATAGCTACCAGAAGAGATGTATTTTTAAGAAACAAGGGCCAAGTTTCCCTTCGCTTCACCTAGGTGTAGTAATCAGAAATAAGCCTGCTTGCTGGCAGGCAGAGGCTTAGGAAAAAGAGAATGCTGAAAGAAACTTAGGATGACATAAAGCAGAAAAGTTGTTACATGCTTGTAACATAGATGTGTTATAGCAGAAAATAAATAAATAACATACACCAGTGCAATTTTGGGAGGCATTAAATCAAAGAGCCAGAGAAGATTAGTATGCTGTTGTTAAGTACTCATGAGAACATAGCTGAGATACCTGTTTGAGGCCTGTACTTACAGTTAAATAAATAAATAAATAAATAATCAATCAGTTTAGATGGTATTATTAGGTACCAGAGGAAAACCAGTTATTTGGAGATCATGTAACTGCACAGAAAATAAAATAAAATAAAAAAACAGGGGACGGGGATACTTTTAAAGAGGAAGATGTGATTTTCTTCAAAATCATTTCTTGGCGGTCTGTGTTTACATTTCTGGAAAGTCAAAGCCTGCTGAGTTTATCAATACTGTTTTCAACTGTTTGTATTTGGGCTGCGTGTTGCCTCAGCTGCCTCTACAGAAAGATTAGCCCTTAGAGAAAAGGGAAAGAAATAGTAGCATGGCCTCATGTTTGCACAAAAAGATTGCAGCTCTCTTCCAAAATTTCACTGATAACTTTTGGACAATATCTCTGTTGTATATAAACTCTGTGTAGAATTGGAATAGTAATAGTTGTCTTTCTATATCAACATGAGAGCTGTGAACCAAATACAACAGCTGGGTCTGTGAACAGCAACAGTGGAGGTCAACCCGTTGCTCAGGCATGATTTGACTGCAACTCTGGCAGTCAGTCATCTATAGGTCCACACTGGCACAAAGGCTTGTCCATGGAAGAAACTGATCCAACAAAAAGCTGAGTCTCTCTTAGTCATGGGATGCTCAGCCCAGCCATGTTCTGCAATGGAGCAATGGGATGACCTGAGCATCTCCTCGCCTTTTACTGAAAAGCAAACTGATGCATGCTGTTCACTATTTCAGAGACAGGCAGTAAGAATCTACATGCCTTTTTTTTTTTTTTTTTTGGTTAATTTCAGCAAAATCGATTACATTTCCCCATTCAGAAACAAATCAGCACAACACCTGGGTGGGTTGCAAAAGCATTTTCTAAACACTGCTGTCACCATATCTTCACTATTCATTTGTGTATTAAGCTTCTAATTTTGAGTGCTAGCAAGAGGTTTCTCAAAGTTCACATAGTGTAATTGTTACCTAAGGCTGGGAGATTCTGCTTTGCTTTCTAGGTTATTTAGCTGCAGATAATTTATGAGATTGCTGAGGAGGTTGAAAATTGTTTCACCTCTCACTTGTTCATGCTCACACTGGTTTTAGAACAGATGGGAGAGAATTTTGCAGTCGTGAATGTTTGATTCATGCCGCCTGGCTGACTCCCATCACTTGATGAAGACAAAAGCCAGAAGGCTGGAGAGGAGCTTCAGTTTTTTTCAGTCTTAGAGTTGGTTTGACAGATATACAGTCTTAAAGCATAAAAGTAGTTCCTTAATTCAGTGCTTTGTCTGCTTTTCTTACTTACATGAGGTCACATTGGTGAAGCTGTATAGCATTTCTCAGGTCTACACAGAGCTATGGAAGTGAAACTAGTAGGAGTGGTTTTGGTGATAACTGTGTAAGAGAGATTGGCACTGGTCCTGAGATTTGCCAGTGACTCAATCTCGTTTTGTTTTGTTTTGTTTTTCTTAGCTCCTATTGTCTTAATGGTCTAGAAGTGCCAAGTAGATGGCCCATGAATAAGACTTATGTATACCATTGTAAAAGAGTGTTTTTGTTGTTGTTGTTTTTTGTTTTTTTTTTTGGTGTAAGGACATCATATTTGGACCTGAGTTTTGATCCTTTCTCTGGTGAATAATATCTGACACTGGTCAACTCACTCAACTCACTTAGGACTAGACATAATCTATTTTACATTGTTGTGTCTTTGTCTCAGATACATCCTTGCTATCCTTGTGAACTTGATTAACTAAAGGATTTTTATGTCATAGCTGAACCCACCCAATGACCAACCCTGCTAAAGGTGAAGATCTGCCCTCAGCCTTCTTGCCATCAGCCACATAGTTTTGCTGCTTCCTTTTTGCTATTAATGGCATTTATTTGATCCTATGTTCAGTACGAAAACAATGTTTATTGTTGGGGGCGGGGGGGGGAGTTGTTTTTTTTTCCTGTTGTTTTGTTTTGTTGTATTTTATTGGGGAGGGGGGGGAGGAAGAGTTTTTTGTTTTCATTAGGGTTAATTTTCTAAGATTTAGCTTCCAAAGGTGATTCACAAAGGGAAGGGTAGGAGGTCAGGAGAGTAGCACACAAAATGCAAGGGAAGCATTTAGCCAGAGGCAAGAGATAAAGGAAGTAGAGGATGTGATTGGCACTTTTGGTGACAAGTATCGATATAACTGTCTTACCTATAACAAGAAATCTCTGAATTACCTGATTTAGCAAAATTCCTTTTCTTTGCATGATGAGATAGCAGCACCTCCAAAAGGGTTGATTCAGATCTCAGATTGTCAAAAACTTTTTCCTTACAGACTCCAAGGGAGCCCATCTGAACTCTTAACTAGGCACTTCAGTTGAAAGTCTGAAGTTAGCTGAGATCTGGGCCTTTGTCACCAAAGGGAAGTCAAAAAGGGAGGGAAACCACTAAGAAAGCCATTACTGTCTGCTTCAAGGATCTTTTGTGAAAGCAGTTGCATTTTGAGTAGATAGTAAAACCTATTTTTTTTTTTTTTTAATATGTGGCTCCATTGACTGGAAAGATAAATGGTAAAACATTTCAAGAGATTAGAGATCAGAGGCATTTTGACGTTAATTCTCCTTTCTTGGAGCTAACCTGTAAGCTGTCTGTGCCAGAGCTCCCCATCTGAAAAATGGTGCCAAGTGGCATCTTTCCATGTTGAAGGAAAGATGAATATGTAAGGGTATGGGAAGGACAGCATCTGATCCTTCACAGTAACAGGTCAAGGACCTTTTCCAGTGCAGCAATGGGTAATTAGAAAGGGAAGAAGTGATGGGAACCAAACCAGGTCAGTTGTACTAATTGATAAGGAAAGAGACAGAATGTGGGAAAGTAGGTTCAAGCAAGGTTGTCTGAGAACAAGATATCTGGATCAAAATGATAAGAAGTAAAGAAGACGGAACAATAAGAAAAATGCTGAGAAACAGACCTGACAAAGCAAAAATGGAGACGATGACAAGAAGCAAATCTCCCAGTCACACTGGTTGATGAGCTATCAAACTATGGGCACCACTTCCAGGAAGATCAACCTCAACTTTGCACGTGGCGTTGGTGGGGGATAGATGTAGACAGGGAGAGTGCAGATCCCATTGGGGAGAAGGAGGAAATAAAACAGGTGGTATGGGTAGAAAAGGGCTGCTCACAAATAAAACTGGGCTGGTCAGTGCACTTCTCCGTCTGAGCCCTGCACCTGATCACCACACTCTGTCCTATCTTCTTATATTTCCTCATTAAATCTTAACTCTCTCTGCTTATTTGTACTCTCTCTCCTGTGTGTATGTGTGCTGAAGGACTGTGTGCCAGCTACTGGTGAGGCCTGGGGGTGTGTGTGAGTGAACTGTGGGCCGACTACTGGAGTCAGGCTGGGAGTGCAGGCCCTGGCCTGTGGTGCCAGCTGCTGGAGCCAGTGGTGTCCTGGCGTCAGTAGCTGGGGGGCCACATCTCTCTGGATCTGAAAGGGCCCTACAGACTTTAAGCCCAGAGTGTCAGCTGCTGGGGGACCAGTGTGAGTGAAGTTGGTGCCAGCTGCTGGAGTCAGGCCAAGGGTGTAGGCCTGTAGTTACTGCGGTGCCAGCTGCTGGAGCCAGTGGGGTCCTGGCTTCAGCTACTGGAGCAAGCAGGGCCTTCTACCTCCAGGCACAGGGTGGGAGTGATGTGTGTTCCCAAACCAGCTACTGGGGGGGGATCAGCGTGATGGAGGCGAGTGAAGGGCTGTGTGAATGTGTTTCTGCTTGTGAACCTAGAGAGTGCTGTTTTCTGCCTTCACTGCTGAATTTTTGTCTCTACCAGCCAGAGACAAAAGGGTCTTTTGTCTATGTTTTGCGCAAGTCATGTGTGGAAGTGCCATTGAAGGCAGCCCTTGGCCAGGGCAGCCTGTGTGACTGACCATGTCCTGTCTCTGTGTATGCCTGTGTGTATCTGGGACATGCGCTCAGCTTTGCTACCAGCTGAACCTGCAAAGAAGAAGGTGGCAGCCATGTCCCCCAGCCTGGGCAGAGATCCCAGGTCCTTGGGCCTCAGTGGTGCTGGGCTGGAGTGGCTGGGAGGAGGTGGCCATTCTCTGCACCTCACTTAACGGAATACGACAACAGCACTGAAATACATATCCTTCAGTTATTACTGAAGGAATAGAAAGAGAAAAGAAGGAGAGGAAGGAATGGAAAGCTTTTATATCTATTTGTCTGTCTAGCAGCTGTATTTCCAGAAGTGGTCAGGATTTGCTCTTTCCTTTATGATATTTGAGAATCCCCCATCTGCTGGGATCTTGCAACAGCTGCCTCTTTGATGCTTCTGTATCCCATTTCCCCATTTGTAAAATAGAGATTGTAAAACTCATTTTGTCTGGCTGAGCTGATCAGACAGAAAGCACTTCAGGGCAAGGACCATCTTTTACCGTAGAAGAGTATCATATAGGAAAGGTAATAAAAAAGTATCCATCCAAATTGTTTTTAATAGAAAATTGTGTTTTCAACAGAGGATATAGGCATACAAATCAATTACTATATATTGTAGAAAAGTTATTATAAAACTTGCCCAACATCCCCTTGAGGCTCAGTTCTATGGTTACTTGATGTGAGGTAGGTTAAGTTATGTACTGTCATTTCTGCTTCTCAGTTTCCCTGTTACCTTTAATGAGTATGTAAAAAATAAAAAAAAATGGTGCAGTTGCAAGGCTTCATTCATTCTTGTGGAACACCTTGAGCTCCTCTAGGTGTTTCTGAAAAACTTGATTATTCTGACATGCAAACAATCAAAAGTTGAGGAGCAGGAATCTCTCCCTTTAAACACATTTGACTTACAAGCTCTATAACTTTCAAACAAGATTAGTATTATCAATAAATCACCAGGTTCACAGATGAGAAACACGACAGAATGCCTTGTTGCTGAGGCATATATAATGACAATAGGTGCCTTAGCAACAGTTATAACTGTGCTGCAACAGATTGTGCCCTAAAGCAGAAAATATCCTGCACACAAGAGGTTGTTCAGGTCTAGGAAAAATTAAAAACTTTAGTTATCATTGTTAGTGTTTTCAGGGTAGAGAGATAAAGAGAGCAAGAGCAGGAAGAGTGGAACTGAGGGAAGGGGAAAAGGATTGGGGAGAAATTGCAAAGCTCCCAAGTTTTAAGACAGTTCAACCAGCTGTCGAGTAGCCAGGCAGAACAAAGTAGAGCACATTTTGGGAGAAAAGCTTTGCTGTACATAATCATGAGGGTAACCGTGGGTTCAGTGATCTCACACACTGGAAAGTCCTAATGACATGTATCTTGTCCTGTGAGTCAGTTCTCTGACAGCTCGCTCTTTTCTCATACATTCTTGCTGTATCCCAGGGCATACCTACTTTTCTGGATTGCTTCATCTGAAGTCAATGAGAACCTGTGTGTGCCAGATACACTCTGAAAGGTTGATTTGCCACCAGTTTTACTGGTGCAGCTCCAAGGAGAAACACAGGAGGAAAAGAGGACAAAAAAAGAGGGGGGGGGGGGGGGGGGGGGGGGGAGAGAAAAACTCAGAAACACATAATTATTCATATATAATGTTATACAAACAAGCTACCATAACAATTTGAGAAGGCAGAAAGACCTGCAGGAGGGCTGCAGGAGGCTCTGGAAGGTGAAGGTGGGAAAGCAACGTGAACTGTGGAATATCACAATTGTCACTTCCTTTTCAGCTGCCCCAGGAGATGGTGAGACAGCAGGGTAATAATTGCTATCTGCATATTCAAAGCAGCTATCCTTTCTCAACCCCATGGATGCAGTGCTGAATCATGAGTAATTTCTGCACTCATTCTTCTCCCATTACATTCAGTGGAAATTTACTGAACCACACAAGTTTGGCCTTAATGAAACAAAGCCCCATCCCTGGATTTCTCCTTGATGTGGAGAAAGTTGCTTCATGTGGATCATTCCTAGGTTTCCTCATCTGTTTCCTCCCTCTGGGACTTCAATGAATGTATTGTTCAAGATGAGCCGTAATTTTACAGACTGAGTAAGCAGCTTTACACTTTTCATTTTCTTTAGGGTTTCAGTACCAAAATGGGGCTGGAGGGGATTGCTGCTGCTTCATTCTAACCCTGGAAAGTGGGAAGATTGTTCAAATTATCTCATCTTCCAGAAAGTTTCCAGTGTGGTACAACAGCACAGGCAAGCCAATAGGTCTAGGTCTTTCCTGTATTTTCAGTTGCCTGTCATGAGCCAAGTCTCAGCTTGCTGCTCTATCCAGATGGCATCATTGCTCAGCGAGGAATTTCCATCGTAAGACGTGATGATACAGATCTGGGTATCACTGGTGTAATAATAACAGCCTTCACCAGGCTGCCATATCAATTCTCCAAGTGGTATCACACAAAAAAGAGCAAAGCTAACACAAATAACTCCTGTGGGACCCTGGACCCTCAGGGCAGATGAGAAATTACCCTCATCTCTGCTTCGACATCCTACATTGCCTGCACTCCATGGATCTGTGCTGTTCCAAGCCTTTTTCTCATCACGTGTCATGGCAGGAAGAGCAGCTGGAGATGATGGTGAAAACTGTTATGAATATGTTAAGAGAGAAAAACAACCCTGTTATGAGTTTTGTAGCTTGGTTTTGGATTGCAGCTTTTCTTTCTGAATGCCTGGAATAGAAAGGGAATCCCAAAAATGCCCACAAATGGCATCTCATCCTCAAATAACATCAGCTTTCAAAAACAGAAGTCCTGCCCTACCCATATAGTGAAATAATCTGATATTTTTCAAAACTGGAGCACCAGGGGGCAGCTTCCCTAAGGACTACCATTATTAGTATTTTCATTTGTAAACAGGTTTTGGATAAAGCACTTTACACTTGAAAAAAAATATTTCTCTTTGCCCCTTTCAGCTAGCCTGAGCAGGGGCTCCTGACAGCCTCACTCTGTTCCCCTGACTCATCTTCAGTGGGCTTAAGATACACTGCAGAGCCCAGTGAAGACAGCAAATACGCTGGAGACATTCGTGACGTTTAGATCCTGACTCACTCTTTAAAAGTCATTGGTAATATGTTGCATGGACAAACTGTAAATGAAAACACTCTCTAGCTTGATTGCATAAAAGAAACCATGAGGAGGCTGCAGGTGTTTTCCATATTTGCATGCAAGAATGCAGTGGGTACTCTGAGAGGGGCAAGAGGAAAACTTTTTATTCTCCTTCATCAACATGGTGGCTTTATGCACATTTGAGTAATATTTCTTTGCATTATAAAAATATTTTTTGTCTGAAGAGAAAGCTTTTTACCTCTTAAAGGTCTTTTTATTTATTTATTTATTTATTACTAACAAGCATCGGAACGTTGCCATCTTAATATATATAATATACTCTAATTAGACTCTAATTTTATGCAAATGCATCATAAGTTTTTAATCTGTCTTCTTTTCTGACTTCCCACTTCTACCAGATGTAAATTATTAACTGTTTAAATCATTCTCCATAGATAGATTATTTTTAAACTAGTAGCTTCTAGTATTCTCATTCTTTCTGAAAAGAACATTTGATTTGTTTATTAGTTTGTTTGGGTTTTGATTATTTGAAAGAAACTGATTTTCTTAAGCAATTGCTCAATTTCAGGAGCTGTCTTTAAGGAAAATATTACTATTATAAATTAATGGTAAGAATATGGAAATTGGTTGACTGAAAAAGTTAATCCAAATCAAACCCTAAGGACAGGTGCATATACAAATAAAATGGATTTCAGATTCTTTATTTTTCAGTCTTGGAGCAACACTGAGTCCATGGAGTAGCACTGTAGACTTTTCTGAAAGCAAAAGACTAATCACTGAGAAGAAGAGTTGAGTAGGACATGTCAGAACACTGGGTAGAAACCTGTAGAGCTGTGTTGCTATTCATAGCTGACAGCTGGCCTTTCTTCTTTCAGGTCAAATTATGTTGATGTTAGAAAGACTTCTGTCTTCTTATTTTTATTTTATTTTATTTTATTTTATTTTATTTTATTTTATTTTATTTTATTTTATTTTATTTTATTTTATTTTATTTTATTTATTTTATTTTATTTTATTTATTTTTTATTTTATTTTATTTTATTCCTGCCTTCTTGTATTAACATTCCTGCAGGAACTTACCTGGACTGCTTTGAAGGATATATTTTGTTCACCCAGAAAGCTCATAACAATCAAATCAAAACAGATTTTCTTTTGGTCCCCTAGAACAGTTTGGTGTGGTTTTTTTTCAATGTATTTTCCATGCTAAATTAGCCTCTATCCACTTCTCCTTAAAACTTTTCAATTAAGCATTCCATCGTTGAAGACATTTTGTTTTGTTTTGTTTTGTTGTTTTTGTTTGTTTTAAAACATATAAAAAATTTTTTGTTTTATTTGGTTGTTTGTTGTTGTTGGTTTTGTTTGTTTGTTTCCCTGAAGTTAGTATACACCAACCTGGTAAGATAAGATAATTTTGTGGTAAACTGTGTAAGATGCATGCAACAAAACAACCAAAGCCAACTGTACATCAACAAGATTTATTTTTTTTTTCTCTAAGAGAGAAGCACTGCTTAGTTATGAGGTTCTGCAAAATAAATTACTGAACATTGATCCAGGTTATCCATTTGCATAATTTGTCAGTACTATATTAACAGTATATTAAAAGCTGTGCCAATGTATAGTAATTAGGGAATGAGACAGTCCAGCATTAGACTAAAAAATGCTACAAGGTTATGGATAAGGTGCAGTAAAAACATGTCCCATGGAATAGATATTCACCATTTGATAGTTTTGCCAGCTACCAGTGCTGTGAATTTCAAACTAGAACTGAAAACGGTAACTTGGGTTGTTGTTTGTTATGTATTCATTTTCACTTCCCTAAGTTTAGACTTAAATATTAATGAAGGAAAGAAAGATTAAAAAAATAAAAGCAAATCCCATAAACCCCCTCCAGCCATGCTGTGGGAATCCATCATTTTCTAGCTAGTGGCAATACAAATAATGTAATGTCTTTTTCCTCCTCATTATTAATGGTACTTAGAGATACCTGAACTACCTGGAAAATAAGTAAATAAAAATAATGGAGTATTCAGCTACTTGTGTATTCTTGGCATACGGATGGAGCACATTTCTTCCTGATTAGAACAGCAAGAATTGTCTGTCATCTCTGCCAAGTTCCAGCTCAACTGCTCAGCACTGAAAACAGTCTCTTTTGATGCTTCTTTGGCCATAACTCAATATCTCTAGTAGCAGCGAGGGTTGGATGAAGGAATGTTTTTCAGTTTGCTGCTGAGGAATAACAAGCCTGAGGAAAAGTGTTAGCTGGGCTGAAGTGAAAAAGACATTTTCTCTTAGATTTAAAACTTATGATTTAACCCGTCTATTTTGTTTAGTTGATTTTGGTTTTAGCTTTTCTTTTTTTTATCTTAGTTTTCTATGTTTTCACAGAAAATAAAATGTTTTCAATTAAATATTGTCATTATAATATGTTTATATTTTTAAAATACTGAATCATCTTTTTGCTTTTCTAAAATGAATACATTATTAAAAAGTCCCCTGAATGTTTTTCTTATATTCAGCATTTATCTCAGTTGGGGGGAGTTGAGGGAATCTTTCATTATCTGTGTTTGATTTTGTCCAAAAGATGCATCCATCTGAAGCTGGATTTGAAAATCTGTTTTATTCTCCATGAAACAAGTCATAGTTTGTATTCATAATTTGTATTTAATAAGTTCATTCACAGTTCTGGCAGATGAATGGAGGGGACAGACTCTTGCTATTGTCACTTCCACTCACATGAACGCTGGGAAGAACACTCTTCCTGGGGCTCAGGGCTGCAATACAGCAATTTTTGCAAGCATCCATTAGACAATGTCAGAGGGCATGGTTTCAGCTGTGGTAAATTAATATTGGTAGCATGCTGACTTAGATGAGCTAATAACATAGCCTGCTGAATGTATCCCGGCATATAGTAGGAAACAAAGGGATTTATACAAAGGGATTATTTATAGGAAACAAAGGGATAGAGGCAACTCCAACAAGGACCTATACCACCATAGATGTCTTTGAATACTTTTCTGATTGTCTTGAAATTTGCCATAGTTTGACAGCTTATACCCAGTACAAATGAAAGGATTCAAGAACCTACAGCAGGCTGGAAATAGCTGCTAGTCAGATCAAGCTGATCAAGCCCATTAATTTTGTTTTACAAACCACAGATAAACCATATTATGATCAGACATCCTTCTCCTGAATTTCTGGATATGGGAAGGTAATAATGGTAAAGCCAGGTCAAAAGGCTCTGGGTAGCCCATCAGTTTATTTCAATTAGCCTTTTAATGTTTTTCTGGCATTAATTCATCTTGCCTTTTGGATTAAATCAAAGTCCAACAGGGCTCAGCTCTTCCAGTCTGTGGTGGATGAGCTCAGTGCTGCAGTTGGTGCCTGGTTTATGGTCACTAGCAATGTTATTACGTGTCTGAAGTGGTATCCATTTCACTTCTGTTAAGCCATCTAAAACTAAATGTTAGATTAAACACTAACCTGGACATCTGTCGGTTCTTCAGACACCAAATGAATGTCACTTCATGAAAATGGTGATTCCCATTGTAAAGCAACCAGAAGTGGTGAAAATAATTTGTCTCTGGAAATGCTTGTCTGTTGTTATTGTCTATGGAGAGTGCTTAGAAGACTTGTGCAGATTAGCTTTTAGATATGTAACATGGAATAAAATGACCTCTGTCGGGGTTCTCCTGGTACTAACTGTAATTTGAGGTGCCTAGCTAGGAGAAAGAAAGGCTGAACATAATATGGAAAGGAAGTAATCTGTGTAAGATGTTAGAAATTCATGAATTTACCTTGCATGCCATTTTAGAAATGTTGAGGTTTTTTATTGCTTCTAGAGAGTAAAAAGACGCATGTTCTGCTTTTGTTGAAAATTTCTGCCATATTTCTTATGTCATATCTTTTGAAAATAATCAACACTTATAAAAACCTACTGCCAGAACCAAGGTTTAGTGTAAATACAGTCCATGACAAAAAATGCTTCAGACTGTGAAAAGGTTTTCTTGGATTATAGAAAATGTCCTTAACATTGCCAATCTTTGAAGAAAAGTTTCATTTTTAAAAGAAGTCAATTTCCAAAGCAGAAAAACATACATCAGCCAGGTCTATTCATAAGTAAATATTAATGAATAATTGATTCCTGAGTTTAGTGTTCAAATTAGAAGGAAAAAAAAAAAAAAACACTCGGTTAACAAAATGTAATGTTTTCCAATGGAACTTCTGACTGTATGCAACTTTTACTTATTATTATTCTATAATAAGTTAACTTCAAAAATTAAATGAGAAGAAAATATAAAACACTAATTAGTTTTTGAAATATTGTGGGCTTTTCATTTTTTGTTTGGTTTGTTTTGCTTTACATTTGTGGATGTTTTCATATATGTTTCCCATACTTCAACTGTGAAATCATGCACTACATTCAGTCTAAACCAGAAAATAGATTGAGATACCTTTTTCAGTGAGTGAAATTTTCTCAGGAAAAAGTTCAATTGGTCTCTCCCACATCTACTATTTTCAAAAGTACTATGAAAGATACCATGAAACTAATTATATTTAAATATGTTTATATTGTTTATATATTTATAATTGTGTATATATTTATAATATGTAAATATGTTAAATATGTTTAATATTTAATATTTTATTTTACCCAGATATTTAGTTAAGCTAGCATCAGCTTTCACATCAGAGCTGTCTTCTGTGCTTCTAATGTAATTATTTAAGTGTGAGATTCATTGACTACATTGACATGGGGCAAGATGACCACATCCATGTGGACTTCAGATGTGTACAAACCAAGATGCTTCTAAGATACTTAAGAAAAAGAAATAAGAGCTTTCTGAGATAATTTTTTCTTTCTTGAGGTAGATATCAGAGGCAGAGAAATCTTCTGGAGATACCTTTTAGTTTCTAATAATGTGAAGGAGACTGATCATGGCTAATTCAAGCAGCAAATTTAAGCAGTTAGGTTGAAGTGATGTGAATCCCAGTTCCTATGAATCCCATGGCAGACATATAGAACATAAAAGCTGTCTGAGAATAACATTTTATTTAGACTGTGTTCTAATGAACTCTTATTTGTCAAGCTTTTTTATATAGTTTCACCCTTTTACTTGATTTTTCTCATTCCACCTTAATGATTTTATGCAGTGCTTTCATACAAATTGAACAATAGATCTTATGTAAGTAATCGAATTCTATTATGAGTTCTTTTAAAATGTTTCAATAGTGAGAAAAAGAGAGAGAGGAAAAATAAAAGATTAGTACTATAGAGAAGATCTATGCAAGGCAGAAAGGAAAATAATTGGTTGTTATACTTTGTTTAATCTGTATGGGGATAAAAAGGATAAACCCTGTATGTAAGAGGGCATCAGCAAGATTAAACACTTAAGTGTGGTGACTCTGACTTACATTGCCGGGGTTAAATTCAGGGTGAGAAATATTCCACAATGGTAGAATAAGTTTTCACCTTTTTCTGAAATAAAAGCCAAATACCAGGCATCAACATCAGGATGATCATGTTCCCCTTCTACAAGTGTACTGCAGCATCCTATAGCACACCCTTTGCCAGTTCCAAAAAACAACAGCACCCATTTGTTCATTGTGCTGCTCTGCAAGGCACTGCAAATTTTAATCAGCTGGCATAAGAACATTTATTTTCAAAGCAGCATGTAAAAATGTATCCAGAATTTCATTTATTGTGTGATTTTCCAATAACCAGATAGCACCTTCTGCTTTAGTGTATTCATTTGTAAAACCACAGATTATCATTGGTATTGAAAGGGTCTGTTGGAGGGAGTGTTTGATTTTAAAATGCTTTGTGCTCTCTGAACAACCTGTTCACCACCTCAGGCTTTTAGACATCCTGACAGTAAAGGCGAAGGAGGGAGAGAATCAACAGTGAATGGAAATATCACCTGCCCCATCAGATGAATGGACTTTTGTGATATTTTTTTCTTTACCTGTATATACATTTAGACTCCCTCTTCTTATCAATTTAGCCAGTCTTCTCAAAGAATGTCAACTTGCAGCACCTGTGTCTCAGCTACTTCTGCATATTTGCAAGATGCTTGGTGATTATAGCTTTAAATATTCTGCTCACAGACAATACTATGAATTTACTTTAAAATAGACACGTATTATGTATATATAGATATTTACAAAGAGTCCTCATGTAGCTTAGTTCCTACGAGGAAATATATAGAGACAGTTACTTAATCTCTTTTGTCTCAAGTAATGATACACAGTGATGGATAGAAAGAGGCAATAGATTGTGATTCAGTAGTATTATAGCTCATTTCCTCCAGCTCATAAAATCCCTGACCCTCTACAATTGATGTTCTTCCTGCAAAGAGATGTTTCTCTATGGATTGCAGGTTCTTCACTGTTCATACAGGCTGAATTCAGCCATGCCACTTGAAACAGCACTTTACTTCTTGAAAGGTGCGAATGGTTGTTGGGGGAGAACGAAAGAATTTGCCCACAAACACAGTGTGAGATTGTAATTCCATCTTTGACAAGAAACAAAGGGTTTCCCAACCCTGAGCCTGTGGGGACCATGAGTCGGCAGATGTGTTTGGTTTCTGAGACTGAGTGTGAAATTGCTTTGAAGATCATATACACTCCTCTATGGGTAAGGAAGTCCCTGTCACAGTCTCCCATGCAAAGATGAGAAGGGACCTTCCCTGGCTCCCTAGGATTCTGCCCAACTGCCAAGTGGTACTGAACTCTACTACACAACTTCGTGTGCTGGACAAGTCAGCCTGCACCCTACTGGCTCCAAGCAGAGAAGATGCTTAAGCAGATGGGATTTAGGTCTAGTGCTGAGTATGAACATCATCCAATGGACTTGTCCTCTCACACGTTGTTGAAGACAGCAAGAAGGAGTAGAGAAATTGGTAAAGCTGGTGGAGCGCTGCCAGAGCAGTAAAATATCCGTCTTCCAGATGACTATGAGTTACTGCATCCATACTCCATATTACAATCCTGTAGCTAAAGGAAAGCAGGGAAGGGATCATAACTCTTTCCATCACAGTCCCTTCCTTGGACTGCTCCCAGGGAAGCAGAACTACATGCCACCTCTTACTCAGGACTCAGCCTGAGGGCACAACGTAGCCCACTGACACCAGAGATGGAAAAGACCTATTAGGTCCATTTAGCCAATTCCCCAGACATTGCAGGGGTCTTTCCTGCAGTCATTTCCTCCTGCTACGTCCAGCCTAGATAGCCTTGGGCATGAAGCTGTCATGTAGCTGACATGTTCACCACTTCACAGGTTTGCATGTTGCTGGGACTTCTGACACTGGGCTTTGGCAGTTTTTCAGATGTATAATAGATGATGTTTATGTGACTGCAAAGTCCCTATGACCCTGGATGTATCAGTGTGGGTAACAGCACAGCCTTTAATGTGGGTTTGGTTGATACTATATTACCTGTAGCAGGTGAGAGTCAAAATAGGGTCCGTGAACAGTAGGGTTGGTCTGGTACTACCTGGCCCATGCTTGTATAGAAGTAATATTTTTGGGTAAAGTGAGGAAAATGGGCACAGTGTGTAGTAGGTATATGGGTATGCTGCATAGCCGTAGCATTAGCCTTAGCAATACTCCTCTGAGAGCATCTTCCCCATACAATGATACAAAGAGCAGAGAAGGTAGAGTCTGTGTTGATTCAGGCCTTCAAAGTTCACATTCCACTTTTTTTTTTTTTTTTTAAATCTTGTTATTGTTCTGGAGCTACAGCCAGATCCACAAGTTCATAGTCTTTTCACAATCCCATAATGCTTCCCTTGTTTTTCCCCTATCTAATATTCTACTCTGGCCAGAAATTAAGGGAGGTAGGGAGTCAAGACTCTATCCACCTCCCTCGCCTCTTATTCCCTTGCATCATGTTCCCTTGCTAGTGGCACAGCGTAACAAACAAATTACTTTACTTCTCTTACCTAACTGAATTCAAAGTGCAAGTAGCCCCTTCAGGAGCATCAGAGCATTTTATTTCCCCATGTGGTGGTTGAATTCACATTCTATTGCTTGTAAAGCAAGAAGTTAAAAGAAGCAAAGGCAAAGAATGTGTGTGTTAAAGAAAAATAAACTAAATTAAATGGGAGGAAAAAAAAGGGAGAGAGAGATGCATGTGCAGAACAAACAGCAGAAAATTGTGTGCTTTCTTAGGGATTTAAAATGTGGAACCAAGTGCTGAAAAAAGTGGATTTATTTTTAAAAAGTCTTCTGTTCAGTGTGGGATAGAGATGGAGTCTTAAGGAGTTAGTGTAGAGAGAAGCCAAATTGTTAGACGGATAAATAATCTAGGTAAGGAGAATCTCACCCGTCAGTACTGTCTCTGTCCCACTTTAAGGATCCTGAGTACCTTCATGGTTCTGAGAATGAATGAATTCATACCTCACTCAGTAGCACAGGAAAATGGAAATTGTAGCTTTCCTTACCTTGGGGAAGTAGCATGGAGTTAAATACGTTAACCTCAGAAGATTAGGTTTACAAGAGTACAAGCACCAGGGCTATAGGTGTATCTCAGATAGTTACCATTAGATAGTTTAAAAAAAAGTTCTTAAAATATTCTTAAATTCTTGCCCTGAAAATTTACTGTTCCCAATACTCTAGACAGCTAGCACTGGACCTTGTGCTTGAAATTGTGCAACTCAATGGTGAGCACTAAAAGAGGGGCGGGGCATCCTACAATGCATGACATGGACACTTAGGCACTTAGGGACACATTCAACCTTCAGACCTTGCACCGTGCAATTTGCTTATGGTGTGACCAGGCATGTTGAGCACTTGAATCTTCTTATTACATAACATGATGAAGTACCAACCATATAATAAGAAATTCTGGGACCTCTCCTCATCATGCAGGAAAAATGGAATCTAGGACTACTGGGTCAACCCATTTTCATCTTAGGCATCATCCTACCTTTATCCCTTTCCCAAGCCTTTTCCACTCTCTGTTTTACATTATACTCTCCTCATTCCCCCTGTCCTTGGGAGTTACCTTCCATTGATAAATTTTCATTTAAATAATATTTAAATAATATTCATTGTAAGTTGAGCAACCAAATTTTATAAAGACTTAACACCGGTTCCCATCTGCCTTTATAAAGTCACTAATATTTCTCAGCAAATTTTCTCTCATAGTATCTGGGTATCACATCCGTATTTTGTTCACAGTTTATTAAGTTACTGGATCCTGAGAATCCAGTAACTAAATGTCATTAACAGTTCATTTTTCCTTTCTTTCAATTATGGCTGATGTGGTTTCATTTTAGACATCATTTTTCATGTCATTATTTTTGTCCAAAAGCATGATTTTGCATTTTGCACTTTTGGATGGAAACACAACAGGCTATATTGTGGAATGTGGTGTAGTGATTTCAGTGCTCACACCAAGCTGGAAGCATGTAATAGCTCAAATCCCTTTAAATAGGTGTCACAGTTTGCCAAGGTGGCTAAAACCATTGTCCTGGTTTAGCACAGTGTAGACTTCCCAGACAGTTAGGGATTAGATTAGAGTACAAATAATTAGTTTAGTCTAAATTAGGTGCATCAGAACGTGGTTTAGAGCCAACCAGCAAGCTCAAGTTCTAGTTCAAGCTATTACTTAGCTACATTTTCCCTGATAAGTTTTTGGCCTGCTTGCTAGACCTTGCTAGAATTCCCTAAACCTTTTTTTTTTTTTTTTTTTTTTAAGGATTAGGATGGCTGTTTTCTGTTTACACTGCCCTCCAACAATATCCGAACAAGTTTTTTGGACTCATACACTTTCCTTGACCTATTCTTATGGTGAAACACATAGCACAACTGTTTTGTGTTGAGAATTCACCCCTTGTGTAGCTCCAATAGAATTTTCTCATAATTTAGAAGAATTTTAAACACACACACATTCATGCACTACTGAACTTCTCTTACAACCACAGTGCCACCACAGCAGTCCAGGAGGAAATTCAAGTCCAAGTACCATCCAAAGTGAGCATAGACTACATATGTCACTTGGCCTAGAGGACATAAAGTTATCTGTGGCCCTGATTTATTTAGCAATGAGAATCACAGAGTAATTTAAGTAAAAAAGGCTGGAAGTGACCTTTGGGAGTCCTCTGGTCCAATCTTCTCTTTAAAGACAATTAACTTTCAAATTAGATATGTAGATGAAGTCTAACTTTTTCAGTGCTAAATTAGGTGAGGGTGTGTTTCTCCTAAATATTAACAGGAGCTAGACTCACCCATTCTGCGTCATTTGGGTGCTTGCAAGAGAAATCTAGTTGATCAATGCCAGATAGAAACAGAATTAGGTCTTGAGGATGTCTCCTGACCAGACATTGTGACTTAAACTAAACAATAAATAAATAACTAAAGATCAGAGAAATTCCCCATCAGTGGAACTCATCTTTCTATACCACTATGATATTAGAATGCCTACTTTATGTGCTTTGGGGTTCACATCAATAGCACCTCTATTAAACAGCTTGGGAAATAGCACAGGAACCACTCTTGATAGTTAGCTTGAAAACAGATATCTTACTGTGAGGGTGGAAGTTTAATTGTATGGGTGCAGGCCGTTCCATGTTTCATGGCCTCAATGCCTTCCAGGCACACTTAATTTACTTGCACATAGGCAGTGTCTCTCCCTTAAAACTAACCAATATATATATTTTTTTCATGTGGCCTAAATGATCCTCTCCAAGGACAAGTGTCATCTCCTCTCCCTTTTAATAGTGGTAAAATCAAAGTGTCACATAAGCCATATACGGTGCTGGAAAGGTTTATTATAGGGTAACAGTCTAAGGTCTTTAGAAGAGATTTTAACATATCCTTGTACCACTAAGCAAAACTACTTGTGATGGTTCTTTCTCCTTGTGCCACATTGTTTAATCATGTTGCTCAGTGCTTTCATTTGCTCTATTTCTTCTTCAGTTGGAAGCTTTTTTTTTTTGCTCTGAGTACAATATTTGCAATCTGCCTTTTTACTGTGCATGCAAAAAGTAGCATGTTTTTAACTTCTGAAAACTCATTCAAGGAGACAGCATCATTTTTGTACATGGTGTTCTCTGAGAGTGCTGTGCATCCTGCATGCTTGGTTGGTAGCAGCTTAATGCTGTCACGGTCCTCCAGGGGCTTGTCCCATGTGGTTATAATTAACTTTTAATGTCTGCCTTCAGGGCAAAACACTTAAGGGGTTAACCAGTTTTCTCCAAAAGAATGAATAGTTAAATGCTAACATACGTTTATCAATATATGCCATGATGTGAAGGAAAATAAGTAGATTTTTTTTTCCTTCTGCTTGTATCATGGATTTGTCTAATTCAAAGTCACTTGCCAGTTTAGGAGTCGAGATTATCCTTTCAAGTCTTATAATATAAACGGGCTTGCTACATCCTTAACACAAGCTTGCTTAGTAGCTGAGTCAGTGTGAAGCTTTGTTGGACCAGACCTCAATGGCATTTCACTATTGCAAACACTTGCAGTCTTTTATTCTCCCTTAAGTATATGTTGCATCATGCTGAGATCTAGGAGTGTGTCTTTGTACAAGGACATGTGTGACTCTGTGACTAAGCCAGACAGACTGTACTTGTAATGTTGGCAGAGAGATGGGAAGTGATTATATAAGAATATAATTACCTCATCAACTAGCTCTGCATTGTTAGAGTGGGATTCAGTTTCTAAACACAGTAGTATAATGTCACCTGAGACACCCTAGGGTATCCAATGTACTTAATGATTGAAACGACATTAGGCGTCTATATTTCCATCTAACTTTAAATATCACTGTTCAGAGAGAACACGATAAACAGGTTTCAGCTCCTCAAATATAGATGTCTACTGCCATTTTAGGCACTATGGGCTATCCTGTGAATATAGAAGGCCTCAGGGCTCCTATATATCCTGTGCTTGATACCCAAGAGCATCTCTAATTATTGCATTCAGGAAGCTAAATTCTTCTCACCAAATTGAGACCATAAAATCTGGCATCTTTCTCTGGATACCTCAATGAACTCCAAATTAATTGTTGCGTATATAGGTTGCAGTCCAGCACAAAAGTCTCTGTCTCTGAAGCAAGAGGTTTAGTGGGAGAGTTGACTGGCTTCTTATTCTGCAGTCAGTGCATCTGCAGGGAGCTCTCAGCACTGCATGGTGCGGACATGCCTTGAAGGTCTGTTCTTAGGCTGGAGTAAGCCAGTGGAAGAAAGACCAGTGCTCTAAAAGAATGCTGAGTAAGCCCAAAAAGGGAGCTTAAACTTGTCAAGAAGCTGAAAGATTGTCTATATATATATATAAATATATGTATATGACTTGCTTTGCTCCTGTATGCTTGGCTGTGTGTTGTTGTTTTTGTTTTTTCCACTGATGCAAATTCTAGAAAATTTCAGAGAGACTTAATAGAGCATAATATGACATAAAAATATTTCCTCTTAGTTGTAAAAGAAGGTGAAGTCTGTGTCCCAAAAAACTCCAATAGTCTCCAAACTAATTCATTGTGTTCTTAAAGAAATTACAGTAGATTCAATTGTTTTAATGGCAGACAGATACAACAACTGGGGAGATGCTTGCATAAAACTTCAATTATATTCTGTGGGAATTTATCTCCACAGTCTCTAAATTATGCCAGCAATTTGAGGACATTTCCAACATTAACTACCCTATCTCCTGGCATTTCTTTGGCTGTGGAGAGTAACACATTTCAGGACTTTGATTCATGATCTCTGGTGAGTGCAGCAAAGAGCTGGCCCACCACCACTTTCTTACAGAGCTTGCTGCACACTTCACCCAGCCTTTCATCTGTGATAGCTCATAGCCTCACTGCTCATCAGTAGCTGAAGCTAATGCCAGCCACTATGATTTGGAGACGCTGAAGAGTGGGAACATTTTGCCTTGCCTGGTATGGGACCAAAAACCTTCAGTAGTGAAATAGTGGATTTCTAGGTTGAAAACAGCTGAAGCAACTGCAGCTAAAATCACCAAGATACAGGTAAAACATAGAGACAGAATGGAATTAGTTACACGGCTTACCCACTTCCCATCCATATTTCTTAAATAACAGACTCCAGCATGATCATCACCCCACTTTTAGAGATGGAGGGGTCCAAATCACAAGTCACATTTGTTCTTAGAGTTCTTGGCAAATTAGTAATACATGTAAGGTAAGAGTCAAGATCTGAGATCTTCAGCTGACCATGCTTTCAAGACTGTACAATGTTGTAAAGCAACATTTACTGGCTTCAGGCTGTTAATCTTCTGCATTGTCAGCCCATTCTATTGAGACACGACTGAGGAACATTAACTTTTATCCGCAGTCATTTCCCTATTGTTGACTTGATCTGATCTCAGTAGAGAGTTGCTGTCAGTATTCCTCAAAGAAAATGGGCTGTGTTAAATACCTTTGACTAGTGCTTAAGCAAAAGCTTGCAATCTTCAGTGAAATATAACTGCCTTTGCAAAAAGGAAAAAGTGTGGAGGAAAAGACCCTGATGCTTAGCTTGTCAGGGATTTTATAAAACACTAAATACATTTGTCTATGTACTGTCTGCAATTCCAGAATATGTCTTAGGCTTTTTTTACAATGTCTGACTTAGTATCCAATTCTTCTCCACGTGAAAGAGCACCATTATGGCCACAAGATAGAGCACAGGAAGTTCCGCACCAACATGCAAAAGAACACAGTGAGGGTGACGGAGCACTGGAACAGGCTGCCCAGGGAGGTTGTGGAGACTCCTTCTCTGGAGATATTCAAGGCCCGTCTGGACGCCTACCTGGGCAGCCTGCTCTAGGGAACCTGCTTTGCCAGGGGGGTTGTACCCAATGATCTTTCAAGGTCCCTTCCAACCCCTTCAATTCTGTGATTCTGTGATTATGAGGTAAGGCCTCAAACGATATCAGAACATTGCCTCCAGTGTTTATTAAGTATATAGTTACAAGCAAATGTCAAGGGCATACTGGCAAGGTGTGATACCTTCCAACTTCCAAAAGTGCTGCTGGATGATGGAGAAGAGTGAGGAGCCAGAATACCTTCTGCACAAAGTGCCTTTTTTTTTTTTTTTTAATATTTATTTTGAAACTGGCTACTATGAGCTTCACTTGAAGATCACTGCTTCTTAGACTCTTATCTTACAGAGAAGTATACTGCTCCCTGAGCTTGCCAAAAATCTTCTTTAACAATAGAGGGAGCTCACCCAGGGTGTCCACACACCCTTTTTCACTACACCTGGTAAATGATCCTGCGTAAGTTGTCATATCTTTTGGTTTGTTTTGCCTCTTCAGACTAAGTTCTGTATGATAAAGACAGTCTCTCTCTAGACTATTTTGGTCTGCATCTAATATATAAGCAAAATCCTGACTGCAGACTTTAGGAAACTAAATAATAAAGTAATAAAAATGTATATAAATATTTTTATTTATTAAAAAAGTCCTTTAAAACTCATCCTGAAGGAATTGCATTTTGCATTTCACAAGAAGCCACATAAAGCTTTGATTGGTATTAATAAGAGTCTGTCCATCTTACAGAAAACCTAGTAGACATCTTTTTCTCCTCTCAGAAACTCCGAAGAAACTTTTCTAGGACACTACAGCACTGTGTACATATCTATATATGTATTTATATGGGATGATCGTGTACTACACAAAAGCAATTGAGTAGTTGCATATCATCCCTCAGCTACCTGACTGCCAGGCTCTGTAAATACAGGGATCCGGGCAAAATTTTCAAAGTTGTTTACCCAAGATTTTTTTCAGATGTGTTTCAGCAGCTTCAGTGCCCAACACTCACTGGTTATATGGTTCTTTGCTCCTACCCAAGGAAAGAGCTCATTGACTTCATTGAGTTTTCCTAGCTGAAATCTGTAAAACGAGCACATTAATAAACTGCACATTTTCAAATTGAACTAAAAGTATCACCTACTGATCCTGTAGCTTGCACTGAAAGTATTTTATGCATATATATGAGATGCATTTTTGCATTTTGTTCATATGCATTTCTTTTTCATTGCAGTTATTCCACACTTGGACACATTTAACTTAAGCAGCACAAAAAGAAACCAATTTGCTGTTGGGAGGTAGCCAGAGACCAATGGGTTTTCTTTTGAGCCATTGCACATTACCTGGAACCAATTCATTTCTGAAATAGAAGATGTTGTCACCCAAGACATTTGCATTCTCTCTCTTCCTTATTTATGCAAAGAAAATATTTTAAATCCCCAGTTATTCTCTGAGAAAAAAACAATCAATAAAAGAGAGCTGGCACACTTTTGTGCTGTTTAATGTTCTAACATATTTTTTAAAAGAAGAATTAAAACCCAACTATATTTAATAAGTAGATAATCTGTTTTCAGGCTGACATACGCTGCAATAAAAGTTTCTTGGCTTATGCCTGATCTGTTCTCCTCTTTTTCTCTGCACACACTTGCAAAATTTGATCCCCAGATCCCTGACACTGCAGTATAAATCACCAATATTCAAATTTTTTTTAAAAAGTAACTTAATAGCTAATGAAGGGACTGTGTTTTTTTGTGGGAAAGTCAGTAGAAGGTGACAGAAAAACCTTAAACAACAGTTCAGTTTGATATTAGGATAGACCTGGAGTGGATCTCTCAAAATCACTACAACATTGTGTACACATTTGCACAGTATAAGTCTTGGTAAATTTGGTGTGTGTCAGCTTATTGGTGTAGATAAAGTCCTATAATATATTCACAGCTGGATGTAGGCAGTAAAATATGGCTAACTGGAACTTAGACATCACTGTCTGAGCTAATCATCCATACTAGCTTTTATAGCCGGTAGAGAAAAACTGACACGGCTAAAAAGGAATAGCTGAAGGTGTTTAAAGAGAGCCTCCCGTGACTAGTTTAAAGAGAGACTTCCCCACTACAAAAAGTCAGGTAAGACTTATTCTTAGACCCTAATTTAGACATAACATTTAATTGTAGATGTACCTGAATGATAGTTCTTTGGAAGGCCAACATTCAACTTTACCCAATACTAGCTGTATGGAAGATAAGCACTTACTCTGAGCTAGCCACATATGCTCCAGTTATCAACGGGGAGAGGAAAGTGTTTCCCCAAGATTATTCAGCCTCTTTTCAAGCATTGCAAATACAGTGTGAAGAATGATCTCCTTCCAATTCTCCTCTCTCTCCCTTGCACATAGTAAAATCACAGACTATTAGTTAGATTAGACTAGATCTTACTTAGGTGAGATGAATTTTTCTTCCTTGTGATATCCATGGAGTACCCAGCCATGTCTGAAGTTTTCAGTCACATGAGGTATATTGACAAGTTGGATCACTGGATTGAAATATCCAGTGATTTATAATAAATTCTGATAAAATTGCTTCATCCCTGTCCCCTACTCCCCCCAAAAACAACAACAACAAACAACAACAACAAAAATCTATCTTCTGTTACAAGATATGCTTTCTTCTTCCTGCTCTTCTTCAACCACATTGTCTGTTCCCCTGAGAACAGGTTGATCTGATGTACACCAAAATAAAGAAAAATATGTATATATTTTTTTTGTACATTCTCATGGACTTCAGGCAGATCTATTAAAAGAATGTACTTTAAATACCTGTATAATTTTAGACAGATTTTCAGCTTCCTAAATTATCATACCTCTCCAGAAATCAATGTAATTCTGTCTGTTTGAACTAATTGAAGTTCTATCTCTATAATTTTTTTCCTTTTTAGAGAACTTGGGAGCTTTTCTCTTTTTGGTTTTCAACTAAATCTTTTCACCATTGTAAACATCTGAGCATAGTAAAATACACACATGAGAAACAGACATATCAGTGGCTTCTATCATGTTAAACTAAAATGGAATCGAGAAATATTCTATTTTTTTTTTCATTTCAGAATTGTTTATCTTCTTTCCCCCCTTTGGAAATGTGGTCTTAACTAATACTTTTTGTGCATGATTTTCAACTTTTTTTTTTTTATCTTTTCTTTGGGAAATATCCAGGGGGAAAAAAAAAAAAAAAAAAAAGATTATAGAGTTTATAAGATGTTTCAACTTTTAGTAATTAAGCTCTGGTGAGCGTTGCAAGAATATTTAATACTGTGCTGCTCTATTTGAGGAGGATCAGGAGACTTACAAGGAATTACAAGAACATGATTTACAAAACAGAAAGCTCACATTGTCAAAGCATCCTCTGAAACTCTTTCAGATGAGAAAGTTTTTTCTAGCATTTCATTAGTAACTGGCATCAGAGAGAGTCTCATGGCATTAAGGCTGTTTTGTTTTGTTTTGTTTTGTTTTGTTTTTCACTCCCATAGTTAAGAGTAACTTGTTGGCTTTTTTCCACCTCATGCTCACTCTCACAGATGAGCATGAGAGAGAATTTGGAAATGGAAGGCCTTTCTGTCTGCTGCTAGCAGGGTCAATTCAGTGTGGCAGCTGCGAGCTGGTGACATAGACTTATATTGACACAACCCACTTTTTGCTGCAGAATCACAAAGCGAAAGCACCCGGGGCTCTTCTGCCTTTTTCAATAAGATACGAATTTTTGTCTTCCTTGTATTAAGCAGAGATCTGTCATCTTGACTTGTACACTAAATGGTCCATTCTGACTGCCTTGTTTGTGTCCAATCCCAGTCAGAATCTAGAAACATGTGTTAACATTCGGCATGTTTGGGGGCGAGCTAGAAGGGCCTGAGGCTAGACTCCCTGATGTCTGCTGGAGGGTAGTCAATAATCATTAGCCCTTCAAGTGGTAGATGCCCAACATAAACTGTATTTATTTATTTAAAAAATCTTTACTTTAAGCCACAGGGAAAGGCATTTTAGAGAAAGCGGCTCCCCTGAAGTAACGAAGCAGTAATAAAGACGTAGTGCCATGTTACTGAGATTCTGGCTTATTGAGGGGGGCATGGGTTTTTAGCACTGTGTCAGCCAGAACAATGAGAAACTATTAAAAGTAATTAGCCCATGCACGTCTGTCACTTAAGTTTATCCCTGTGGTGATAAAGAAGTGTGATTTGCCCCAAGACTTTTCTGATTGCCAACATCTCAAAGTTAGCCGCAGACCTAAACCTGCAGCTGTGCTGGATGTTCAAATGTTCATTACAGTCAACACGAGGTAAATGAAGCTGGGCTTTTTAATTTTATTTTTGATGGAGTTCAAAGAAACCAAGTTTGTACTAATTAAAAATTCAGAGAAACTGTGAAGCTTCTCATCTAACTGTGACTGTTTATGTGTGGATAGGTGTCAGTGGCAGGCCAAACATTACTGTCATTTATATTTGCACCCATCTTGGTGTGAGTGGAATGGAATGGTGTTGATGGAGAGACTTATTTAGTGTACTTATTTCTATTTCTATGTTTTTCTACTGCACATGTATATCAGAAATTTTAAAGTACAAAGTTAAAGAAAAAATTCTAATATAAGAAGGTGAGTGTGTAAGATATGATTCAGTGCACCTAACATTTGAAGTCCAAAACTGAGCAAATAGTCTTGCCCCTTTGTAACTGATGTAAAGAAACAAGTACTTCCAGAGGGCAATAAATGGAATAAGTTTCTCCCTTGAGGTAACTACCGATGTCCTTTGTCTGTGTAGGGATCTTTGATCTTTAGCTGAGATTGGTTATCCCACATTTAGATAGCTGAAATCATATGAGATGATTCCCAATGGAATAATGTAAGAACTCTCTTATGGACCATGTCTAAATTAATGTCATTTATCATCAGTCAGTATCATCTGTTTCAGAGAAAATGAAACAAAACAAAACACAAAACCAAACCAAACCAACCAAACAAACAAAACACAAAACACCAGCAATAAGATCTATGGTTTCATCTGTTTATAGTTTAACATTATTATACCCTCTACCAATATTTGAGCTTTAAATGTTGCATTATCAAAGCTAATAATCTTGTAAAAATCCTTAGAATTGTTTGCATAGCATCAGTGAATGTGTATTTGGCATTTTAAAGAGCTCATTTCAGCAGTATATTCAGTTCAAAAAGCCTACCTATAAGTGAATCTCAGTGAAGCCACAGGGATTATACACATGCCCATGTTATTTGCTGAACCGGGGCATTAATCTTTAATATTATTGCTTTGGTTGTCCAGCTGGATGAACAGTCTGCAATTAGTTACCCTGAAATAACTGCATATGCACTGACAGATTCAATATCTTCTCTAATAAGTTGGAAAGATGGGTCCTAGGTTGAGAGCTACCAATAAGCCGCTGGCAAAATGACCTAGGAAAGGAAGACAGGCTTATTTGACAGTAGGTTTCATTATATTCTCACTTTAATACCATACTTCTTTTGAACAAGCCTCATGTTTAACAAGACTTGGTGTATAGCAGTTTTTTCACATACGGCAGATGGGCATTGACACATGTAGACCTGTGCATATCCAGAGCTGACATATCTCATTTAGCCTCTAGTTGTATTGGAAGGAGCAACTTTTAAATTTTTTCTGAATATTTCCCAGCTTTCCACCTCACCCTTTAACATATAAACTGTGTGGACAAATTATTGTAAATGGTCCATATTGATTTTTAAAAAAATCATACAGAATCATATGCCACAGGATCATACAATATCACGAGTTGGAAGGACTTACAAAGTATTGAAGCCTTTGCATATAAGGCCTTACAATTGCCTTCTTTCATCTGTTCTACAGTACAGTTTATTGTAGTGGTACCTTGAAGAAACATATTGGAAGAAAGGCTTTTCTTCCAAATGTTTCCACCTAGGTAGCCAATTTTTCAAATGTGAATCTGTTACACCAACTTTTAGATACTGAAATTTCCATGTCCAGTTTAGGTTAGTCATTATGACCTCCATAGACAAGCACAGAAGATAGATATTTTTAGATGACAGGACATACCCTCTAAAGGTACTTCATATAGATGAGAGGAATCCAGAAAAAAAAAAAAAAAAAAAAAAAAAGATATGGTTTTGCTTTATTTTATTTCCTTTTATGCCATTTTATACTTTTTTTTTTTTCTGTAGTTAGTTTTATTTTTGTTTTCCCGATGGTCTTTTGGTTCTTTCCTTTTTTAAGCTAGGCTGTGTTTTCAAATCTTTCACAGTTTAATTCTTTTCGGTCCTTTATGTCCTTGTCTAGAACCACTAGTACTTTTTACCTAACTGTGACTTCCATCTTACCATTGAAGGAAGGCTTAAAGAGGCACCTCTAGAGAAGAAATACCATCTTGCATATCTATTCTAAGATGTGCTAGAGGATGAATCGCCTCTGCAATTTTCTCTCTTTTTCCATGGACTTTAGATTGAATCTAGAGAAGTCTCTTACACATCTCAGTTCAGTTGATCTAAGATGATTCTCATCTGCATTTAGTTCTTTTATCTGCTCTGCAGGCAATAACTTGTAAGACTGACTGGCGAAAGAAAGGAGTGAATGTCCTTGGCAACTGCACACTTGGAGCATTTCTGACATGGACTTCAAACACAAGGGCCTTTGGATTTCCTTTCCTGTATGGACTTGATTTGTTTTATGTGTTACTTGCTATTTGTTCTCAATTTTGTCCCTTCCACCCCTGATGCGAAGCAGGAGATTTTGTTTTCTGATGGAGCATTTTTTAATTATTATTCTGAATGTTTTCACTGTGACCAAGATAATCCTCCTTTGCATCATGACAGTTCTTGGCAGCTGTTTTTTGTAGCTGTACCACAAAAAGCGAGTGGTAACCATGCTCCTTGCAAAGGCCTTTTTCAAGAAGCCCAGAATACCTATCTGCAGCAAGTATTGACAGAATGTTTTGAAGTCACCTCCACCCCCCAAGCCATTAGTAAAGTTTTGACAATGTGTTTGTGAATTTGAGTTAACTTAAGTTGGATAATACAATGTCTTTTAAATTTTTCTTTTAAACATTCCTTTAATGGCCATCTCCCTCCCATTGTAAACCATCTAGATGGACAGAGTGACAAATAGATAGATAGACAGACAGCCTGAGCTATCAGGTGTTCAAATTTCCTGTAAGGTTTCTAGAGAGTACGTTTTAGGACTTTAGGAAGGAACCAACCGCATTACTTCTATAGTCTGCATAAATTAGATCAAATTGCAGGATTTTGGTAGTGGTTTTTAGTCCAGGTTCTTCTTATTATACTTTGACAAAGAATTTCAATAAATGTAGGAAAATTAATATAGAACAAGATTTTAAATATATATATATACATATATAAATATATATTTATCTAGTAGTCTTTCCTTTAAGAAGTTTTGGACTTGTATTTTGTGCATTTTCAGGGTGAAAGCAAAGCATGGAAAATGCTAATTTCCTCAGCAGAGTGCTGCTCAGAGGTCTCAGAAAAAAAGAAGCAAGTGCCCTGCAAATCGTCAGATATTGCTAAGGTTTGAATAAACTTATTTGCTATATCCGTTCAGTTTTCTACCCTGAGAATCCCTCCCTGCTTCTCTAGCTGTCTCTAGCTCTGAAACCCTGGAGCAGGAAGATACTGCCTTAAAGCTATCGGGATTAATTATAACCAACTAATACCAACTTTCTATTTACCCACAGTTTCACAAAGGTTTATAGCACACCTGAAACAATCCCCAAAAGTGAGCACATTTATTATTTAGGAACGCTTGCTCAGATTATAATTTAAGTTCTCCTACTCACTATAAAAATGTCTACAGAATGAAGAAGGGGGTGTAAGAAGACAGGAGAAACATCCCGGAAGAAACATCTTACTGGCTCTAGGGCAGATAAAAAATAAATAACAAATAATAATAAAAAATCCTGCTTGTCTTTATTTTTAATTTCTTGAACAAAACTATTCTTTTTTTTTATGTTTTCATGGTTTTTTTTTTACTTTTTTTTTTTTTTAATAAAATGTCCAAAACTCCTGAAAATATTAGAACTTTTTAGTTTAAAGTATGGAGTTTAAGGTTTTTCAGAGCAATGGTTCAGGAGAAAAAAGAAAGGAGCTCTTCTTCATGTTTTTTTGTTGTTTTTGTTTGTTGTTGTTGTTTTTCTAGTAGAAAACAAGGAGGCCCATCTAATGTGCATTTTTCTCCAATTCTAATCAGCCAACCTTGCACTTTGCATTTCCTGGCTCTCCACTATACTTCCCAGGGTGCGTTGCTATCTCCCTGATACTGATTTTTCTGTCCTAAAATTTAAAACAGATCAGATGTATTGTGCAATTAAAGTCAGCTGCTCTACTGATGATGAAGAGTAACTAGCTGATGAAGAGAGTAACTAGCTCTGATCTAATGGTCTATTTAAATGTTAAAACATAGGAGCTGTCTTTTTCCCACTTTCTTTCTATGCTAAAGGATAACATGAGAATGTGTGCAACCACATGTTCAGCTGCTCCTCCTAGAATACTGGGCAATGGGGAAGACAGGCTGCACATCAGCAGTGCCGCATCCATCAGGGTTGTTGATGATTGTCATAGTAGAAACAAAACATCCCTGTCTTGGAGGTGATCAGGCTGGCACAGTACACTTTCTGATCTGCAAGCAACACATGCTGCTGTTGGACTGTTTGGTCCAGAAGCATGTATCGTGTCATTCATGAGCACAAATTACAGCATAACCAGCACTAGTCAAGACTTGCTATAACAAAGGTGATCATATATCTCTCATAATAAATTTAAGATTACACTACTGTACCTATGCATCTATCCACAACTGTACCTTGAGAAAATGGGCTCATTTTCTCTGACATCAGGGTTACACTTATTAAAATAAATAAAGGAAGAAAAAAAGAAAAAAGAAAAAAAAAAAAAAAAGCAAGCACTTCTTTTACTTTGGTTAGTGTAGAATAGACAATTCAATTACTTGATCATACAAGACAGACAAACAATATTTCAAGCATCAGAGGCCATAATCCATCTCCTTTTATAGCCTGACTTTCTCTCCTAGAGCAATAGTTGAATGTGAATTCACCCAGTGTTGTTTTCTAGCCAAACTGTAGTTGCATCCATAATATCACATGCTTCTTTATACTCACATGCCCCCAGCTTTTCCATTCTCCTTCCTAAATGTCTTGCCTTTGTACTTAAAAAACTTAATAAGCCCATATTTTCAGTTGATTCTGCAATGCAATAAAGACTATACATTCAAGTTATTCTGGCTGCTTTCTGCTGTAAGTGCATTCTTCCCCTTTATCTGTGTTATCTGTTCATTAAATATGTATCTTTCTACTGGAGTTTTTAATCACCACAGGGATCTATTCCATTTCCATGTGAATGAGTTGTTCTTTTTTTTTGTGCAAAGAGGAAAACACGCTTTTAATATAGAAAGTACACTGCATGTTGTACGACTGATTACATCTTTCCCCAGCCTTACCCTCCCTGTACATAAATGTACTCACATCACACATCTCAGCTCCTGAAAGGACAAAAAGTTCAAAATGGCTGGGAGAATACATGCTTAGCAGATGCTTTTCCAGTATTTCAAACCTTGCTTCGCTCCCTACCATGAATTAAAATATTAATTATGGCAAGCTCTTTAAATATGAGTGCATGCATTTAAAAAGAAGGGAATTTAGCGTAGAAGGAAGTAAGGTACTAGCTGCTGTGGAAATAGTTCAGACTTGTGTTCTCCGTAGCCTGGGATTTTGGAGAGCACTCACACCCTCACTGGTGTACATGTGCCTTGGGTGCTACTGTCTGCATCCTTTTGGACCAGTTTGTCCTGTGCTTAGGGAGACCACATTCTAAAAATGACTAAATAGCAATCAAGCTGGACTGCTCTGGGACACTTACATAATGATTTGTTCGAGTTTTGCCTGAATTTAGTCAAGATAAAGCTACCCATCGAGTCTAAGCAACCACTCTACTCTTTCTGGGTAGTAATTGTGTGTGATAAGGCTCTCCTAAAGGTCATAGACTTTGTCTGAGGATGGAATGAGTGATCTTCTGAAAGTGCTTTTCTCATTCAATTGACCAAGACCTCAACTAGACAAATGGCTGAATGCTAATTTCTGTATAGCTACAATTAAATGGGATGAATGTGACCTTTGTGTTTTTCTTGTCCCCAAGGCTCAGTGACCCTAACTAAGAGCAATAAGCCCTGGAAGCTAACAGATGCATATTTATGGAGGAGTAAAATCTTTTTAGCTTGAAGCTCTAGCCACCTGTGAGTTTCTGGCCAACTGTCCTCTGGATAGGCAAAGAGCACTGTACTTTTAGGGGAATGGACATGTCATTTTAGAATAAAAATAATAATAATAATAATAAAAAAAATCTCCTCTGAGATCTGCAGAAATTTAAAATATTTCTTGATGTTGCTTGTTTGTGGGTCACAGCATTCCTAAGGGCCTTATTCAACAACTAGTTATGCTCTGTGGCTCTAAGGCTTTCCTAAACAGATAATTTATTGGTCGGAAAAGAGAAGCAATATGAAGAAGGCTTCTATATAAGATAGGCTCTCTGTGGCATTTAGTCATTGGATAAAACTAGTCTTCCAGGATGGGGATGTGAGGAGAAGGAATTTTTTATCTATGTCTGGATGAAAAGACAGAGAACAACATCCTGATATAGCTCTAGCTCTCACCTCTTTTTTGTACCTGCCTCGAAGACTTGGAGTGACATTCATCTCACCGAATTTAGCCTTCTAAAAATTGGCAACTAGCTTCTCTCTGTACAGGGAGATTCCCAAAAGGTTAACCATACCAACCCAAGTTATCTCCTAGTTCTGATGTTTACAGAAACTTGTTTGGGAGTTGGGAATATTTGGATTTTGGAACAAATTCAACCGCTAAATTGGAGTTAGTTTTCTTGAGATTGAAAGAATTGAACATTAGGACATCAGGGCAAATTCAGGGGATGTAGTCAATTCATTCTTATCTGGTTTTGAAATGAAGTTAGACATTCCCTCCCCACCCCCCCCCCAAAAAAAAAAAAAAAAAAAAAAAAAGCTTAGAAGTTCAAGAAGTTCAGGTTCCAGGATATATTTTATTGTCCTAGTCAACTGAAGGTAGGAGAGTCTGTGTAGTCTCTTTTGAACACTCCATGACGTTACTTATGACACTTAAGTTTTCCCCTTTATTCTTCCACTTTATGGGCCACAGAGAACACAATAAGTTCATCATTGTCTCTTACACACTCAAAACATTTGCAGCTCTTCATTAGTGTGCTGAGTGCCATGAAAGTTTGTGTTTGTTCATTTAGCTAATTTAAAGTATCCTAAATTAAAAAAGCTAATTGACTGGAACAGTCAAGTTAGCTTATTTTTATTTAGAGATAATAATCAAAAGAATCTCTTCTAGCTTTTACTCTGTGAAAGTCATAATCTATTGGCCTTAATCAGTAATTTAGATAATTTTCTTTAACTTCCCCTTATGCTTTTGAAATGAGAGATTAGGAACTGGGTAAGAACATGGAGTATGAAGCTACCCAAAGTTACATTTAAAAAATCCAGGATTTAATTTAAAGATAGCATGATTTTGGTTTTATTTAACATTTGTTTTGGGGCTTTATTTAACCTTTCAATTTTATGAACAATTAAAAACAAAGGAAAATAAGCCCTTCCAAAAATAGAAGAATCTACTGAGGCCAAATGGAACATCAACATTTTGCAAAGGCAAAAAAAAAAAAAAAAAAAATTACCTTAAGGCTACTTAAACACTCAATTTACCAAATTACCCCTGTTTAGTGTAATGGAATAAATGGCATACATAGAGGATTGCTGTTGGCAGGATATCATTAGAGCTAAAAAGGTAATGGGCCCTGAATAATGCCCCGAGGAATCCCAGATACTGCAAGCTGAAGATGAGTGACCATCTATCAGAAATTAGAGAGAAGAACAGACACACAGCAAAATCTGAATCCAAAATCTGAACTTAAAATTTTCTTGCTTTACAGTGAGGATCTTACCTACAACAAATACCATGATACTTTATTGCCTATTGAAGCCAACAGAAAACTCTGAGTACTACCATGGAATTTAATGTCATGGGGTAGCTGTGTACAGAAATGCATTTATGACCAGAATTCATTTGTTGAGCTGTAAATGTCTACATCTGAGGTGGTCATCCAAGGCTGTCTTTGTAGTCATTTGGGCAAGAAATAATAATTTCTGTGCAATCGACTTCATGTAGAAAAGTAAAATAGTCAAGATGGATCACCCCACCACCATCAGCAAGTTCCTGTTTTGGTACTGACCTTAAACTTAAGTGAAATTTAATTCTAGTCAGCATGATTATAGAATGGGACAAATTTGTTTCAAAGCAGATGGTCTGAAAAAAGTTATTTGGGCATTATAAGCCTTAGAAACTCAATATCGTATGGATTTTGTCTTGCACTTATATGCAAAGGCAGAGTCTTTGCATTTTAGGCAATTTATAATGCCTTACTTGCCTGTGCAGGAATGATGCTGAGACTACCTAAAAGACAAACTCTTCTGTTTGCCTGCAGGGCTTTCCTGCCACCTCTCATCCTCCACAGTGTGGGGACTATTACTGTCCTGCTGTCACTTAGCTCAGGACATAGGTGTCATCTTTGATAAGGACTTCTCTATAATGCAGGACATGTCATCATGCAGATTCTTTCCATAGAGTATAAGACATGATCTGTCCCATCCACTTAGAAAGCTGAAAGACTTCTCTGAAATCCCACCATTTCTCAGTTACTGAGGGATTTCTCTCTCCTCCTGACAAATACAGTCTTGTACTACCAAAAAAGCTGTCCAGAAACAGCTTGCAAAGGTCATTTCCTCAGATTTCCATTGGACTGTGTAATCAGCTTTTATATTCTCTTGCTGTCATTCCCTTTTCTTTTACCCACTGTGGATATTTTATTTTATTATTTTATTATATTTGTATTCTTTTGTTTGGGAAAATGAAGACTGATTCCTAGATCAAGTTCAGCTGTAATCATAATTCATTTGGGGTTTAGCAACACAACCAGAAAAGGGGATGAGAAAAAGTTTTGGTTTCATTGAAGACTTTACTTTACTTAGCTTAGTAAAATGTATACGTTTACATGAACTTTTCCATCTGATGTAAAATGAAGATTTAGCCAAACAAGGCTAAATGCCAAAACAAGGGATCATGCCAAATTCAAAGCAAACACCATTGACAAATGAAAAAGAGCCCAGTTCTATCACAACATCCATCCTCAGCTGACAGGAGAGTAGCTGGGCCAGGAGTGTGGAAGCAAGAGAGAGTCAGGCCAAGGCCAGAAATGGCGCACCGTCAGAGCTCATTAATGTCACGATGACTATGAGAAGCCATACGCTATTTAGACAAACCCTGCGGCTATCCTAATTGACAGCGTTCAGCTCAAAGCCACCTTTACTCCCTGTCCGGTGACGTTCACCATCATTATAAAATTTATCTTTCTTGATATACCCCTGTGAGGAAGAGACTGGATACCCCATTTAAAAAACAGGTATAGAAGTAGCAGACCATTTGACTTATGACTCACAGGAAATCTATATCCAAGACAGCAACTGAATGCAGATCACCTATTTTTTAAATCTGGTGTGTTTACACCCGGACCATCTTTTCAATATATTATGCATGTTCTAGAAATATTAAGTGAATGAATATTACATGGGTTAGCAACAGATTAATAGAATGATAAAAAAATCAAAAAGCAATCACAGAGTCTTCACATTCACATTGAGCTTACTTAAATAAGTGCTTTGATGATCTCTGAACATAAAAATAATTTGGATTGCATCCTGAACGTAGATACACAAAATCTACCCCTTTCTTTCTTTCCTGCTCAACTTCAGTGTGTTCTGTTTCTTAAACAGAAATTAGTGATTTCATATTCAGACTAAGTTGTCTTCTTTTAATAGATGTCCTGGATTTCAGTTGGAATGATCAATAAAAATGGCAAAGTAAAAAGTATTAGCCAGGGTGGGAAAAAGATGCTGGCCATCTTGCAGAAGACTCACAGCTAGCCAGCGCATGGACTATATGCCATTAATTTTCCTTTAAATGGGATCTAATATTGTTTTTCATATTTTGTTTTTAAACACACATTGATATACTTCAGAGGGTTTTTTATCTAAAAAGACAGATATCATCTAGTCTTTATCATCAGTGGCTCACAATGTGCTTATTGAATGCTGATCCAGTCAAAAAGGACAGCTTAGTAGGATAAAATCTCTGCCTGTGTACATTAAAAGTGAAAGAAAACAAAATCCTAACATAAAAACATTCTTTCAAATTTGTCAGTCAATAAATCACGAAAAAAAAATCAAAACAAACAACTTCTATAGTTTAAAATTATGTAAGGCAAATCACTTTAAGTATTTACATTGATTTTAAAAGTTTATTGGTGAAGACCATGAATGTTAAAAATCTAAGCATGCAAAGAAAAAGAATAATCAATTAAGATTCCATTTTGTGATTCTGTGAAGAACTGAAAGTTCATTCCTTAAGATTAAAGTGGAAAAAAATGTCTTTAAATGCAGGTTAAAATATTTGTCAATCTATAAAGGAGATCACAGTGTATTACTTCTGATGAAATAGATACAAACAATAGACAATCCATAATGGAGAGTGTAGGGAAAACTAACAAACAAATTTATTTTTATGTGAAAACATCATGAAATGGCATAAATGCTGGCCCTGCAACTAAAGAAATTAAAACAATAGCCAGCCTTTTGTAAGCAAATAAAGCAGTACAAATGAGACACATACTGTTCTTATAAACATTATGAAAAAGAATGAGTATAATGAAGGTGAAATGAAGAAATAAACATAGATACAAAGATTCTTATACATACAGGTAACAGGTTGGAATATAATCTGGTCTACATAACTACATGGTGGAAAGGCAGATTATATTGATCTATATGATTTCCCATTCATTTATCTATCTACCTGTCTTATTTTACAGGTTCCATTATTACAAATAAAGGAAACATTGGTCCAGCCTCACAAGAACTTTTGAACCATTGAGCTCTTTGCATCCAAGACCAATAGAAAATTGATTTTTTTTTTAAATCACAAATTGAGAGATAAAACCAAAATATTAAGTAAATCAAACTCCTTGTTTTTAACATATTTGAGTTCTCATTTTGATTTTAGCTTTTTATTTACTTATTTATTTTGCATTTCAAAGTAAGTACTTGCTTTGTACAAAAAGTAATTAAGATCTTTTTATACATGTTAGAACAGAATTTTTTGACATTTCAGAGATGTCTTCCAAAAAGTTAAAACCATGAAATTAATCAAAATCAAGCCTTTATTATGAATCAGCAGTAATTTGATGACCTACAGTTATTTAAAACTCTAATTAGAAGAAAATGTGTTTACAATCTTCTCAGCTATCTTGGAAAATTTGAGCTAAGAATGACATCTAAGGCACTGAAATGACCCTCAGCATCCTTACCTTTTTCATGTCTTGTTGGTGATGACTTCAGAACTTCAGTACCACTATCTGGGAATTAAAAATGACTTTTTCTAAACAGCAACCAGTTTGGGGAAATGTCTTTTTTGAAATTAGATTAATAGGACTGAGAAAAAAATGATCTAAATCTGTGAGCTCTAATCAGTCAGGAGGATGAAGTCTCCTTTCAACCAGTATCCCATTGGTGAGGGCGGTCACTAAGATATCGGAAACCTGTTCACATCTTTTCTGTGCCTGAAGGTATGGAGCTAGGTCAGACATCTCAATAATGTATTTGTCAGTGGGTACTCTTGACTATGGCAAGTAGGGACTCTTGACTGTGGAGCAGTAAAGCATACTTCTCTCAGGACAGAAAGAAATATCTTGATTTTATGAATTTTCTTGGAGCCCGGTTGAAAAACTTCTGTTATATAATTTATAGACATAATTTAGCTCTCCTGGTTTTTAGCTCAGTATCATGACGACAGTTTCACTGCAGATCATAGAGAACAAAGTTCTTGGACCTATACAGCAGTAATTAAAACTCCCTCAGAAGGTGTGGTTGTCTTTCTAGTAATAAAGTAAACTTTGTGTTGTAATGTTATTTTGTTTGGCATGGTTTCACGTCCTAACTTCACTCACAGATGGAAAAAGTTTTGCCTGTGGATAATCCACTGTAACAAATACTGAATATTCTTCTTTTAAGTTTGAGATGACTCTCAGATTGTTCTTGTTCATTGTACTAACAAGAATAAGATCCTCATAGAAACTAAATGATTATGACAAAGAACAGGTTAGACTTGTGCAAGATGTTGAATTTTGCACTCCAGGTTGGAGGAAATTAGAACTTGATCATCACCTAGAATGACTCATATTGCCATTTCTTGGAGAACAGAAAATAAGGGCACGTTTTAGATCCGTGTGTATCACCCACTTCTGAAATAGCTGGAGCTGTGGGCTGTGTTGACAACCACAGCTATCCTGATGAACCTCTATCTTGAACACCTACAGATGGTATGAATGCCCTTTCAGAGACCCAGAGAAGAAATAAAGCTCTGCATTTGCAGAGAGGTGGTTGTATGGGGATACAGACCTTGTTTTATAATAGACAGTGCATCAGTGCTGCAGTTGAATTTCTGGGGTGGATGGGTAGCCAAAATGTCCCATCTATCCTCTGGCACAGAAGCCACCCTGTGTTCAAGAGATGTTTGTGGTTCCACTTTCTGCTGTTCAGTGCAGCTCTGCTTGTGAGCTCTCTAATGTTTAGTAAGAGATAACAGATTAAGCCAAGTGCAGAGATAATGAAATATAAATTAGTAGGTTTGCCAGCCTTTATCCACAGCACTGTCAGAGTGTATTATCTGGTATATCTAGTTCAGAGCAGTCAGTTAAATTTCCCCTTATCAGAAACTGAGTGTGAAGTGTGGTAATGTTGCTAAGTGCAGAACAAAAATCTCTCTTTTTTTGCATCCCATGACTGCTCCAGGCAACATTCTTGGAAACCTCTGAGTAGGAAGGAAAAGAAGACCCTGAGATATATACACTGTGACAAGCCAGGAGGCTAAGCTCCACCGGTAAACCGTCCTGTGAGCGGCAGTCGCCTGTGGCTGTGACATTACCACACTTTGCTCAGCTTCAGAAAGGGAAATTTAACTGACGACTGCTATGAACTGAAGCCACAGCCTAAACCAGATAATACACCCTGACAATACTGTCAGGCAAAAAAGGCTGTGTTCCCATTGATTTCATCGCATTGGAGACATATTACCCAGGGCTGTGTATGTTTGAGGGTATATGTGAACACTGTGGGAATATCAAAGGGAAAGACACACTGATTTGGGCAGAAACAGGCCTTGCAGAGATAAATCCCTGAAGTGCACTGACTGAAATATATATTATTTGGCTAAGCAGGCATGGCAAAAATATTGATTGTAATTATAACTTAATGCTCAATGTTTGTTTAAAGGAGTGCAAAGCAGGGAAAATAACATTTCTTGCATCTCTGTGTTGTTTCTGTAGGATTGGAAGTCTAATTTGCCTACACATCCAGCAGGATACAAACATCAATGACAGACAAAACTCAAAAGGTTCAGAGTTCGGGTTCAGCTCAGAAAGGATCCAAGCTTCTCTTAACCTCTTGGGTCTTGGACTACAGATGCTGCATAAACAGGCTTGTGATCATATGAAAAAAAGTAAATGTTTAGTTCCAAAAGATATATACTAAAAAATAAAATAATAATAATAATAATAATAAAGATTTAAACGGTTCTCATACTTTAGAGCATATGCTAACCACTAGTTATTAGGCTTACCAGAAAACTTCTCAGATTTTGAAAAGATGTTCAGTTCCTATGTTTTTATTATATTTTGTTAACTTTTACCTAGCACTTGTGTCCTTGCAAGCTATGGACATTACAGTCAAATGCTATGTTGAAAGTTCACCTTTTAGAATCTCAAATAAAGTATTTTGTCATAAAAATATCCAAGGTTCAAGATGATCAAGGCTTACTGTTTCACAGAGTCTTGATCCATGTGTTGGACTGCGGGAGTCAAATTTTTCTTGAGGGCTTAGATGGGAATTTCTGGATGGCAGGGTCTGAAGCATTCTCTTACAGTGATAAGCACATTCCACTCTCCTGCAACAACATGTATTACAAAATAGAAATAACTTGTCACAATCAGATGAGTTAATCTTAAGAGTTTTAGAAGAAGCCTCTTGGCTTTTAACTTGTCCCTACCACTGTAATAAGTCATTTCATAAAGAAGAGGAAAAAAAAAAAAAAGTTCAAACAAACTAATTTATTGAACCTTTTATAATGGAAGTATTTATCAAAAATATGAAGCAGGAAATAATAACAGGTGCCTAACTTCACTTCATGCAAATGATATCTTTGGTATATACACAATTAATTCACTCTTTATTTCACTGCTGTGAAATCCAGCTGCCTACAATGTCTCTTTATCATTCTTAAGAATTCAACAACTTCAACCCCAGCACTCTGCAAAAGCAATAAATTAGGATCCAAGATGAACTGATGTTTCATTTGAAATGTTTCGTGCCAGTTTGCAGCTTCCAAATTAGCATGAAACAGCACCAGAGGAAACAGAGGGATTCTCCTGCAATGTACAAAGAGCTATGTGAACTTTTGAAATGCCTGAGATCTCATTACTGACAACATTTTGACCTCAGAGTTTTCATCTACTGACCTGGAGGCTGCCTTTGGAAGTAGAAATGCAGATTCCCCATTCAGCATGACTCCATGGGTTTATCAAACTAGGTGACTTTTTTTTGTAATATATATATATATATATATATTTTTTTTCAAAATGCAAAGCAACAGTATGTGGCTTCAAAAACTGTGGAAAAGTAATTAAAAATGATAGATAGGAAAGTCAGATAAATAAGCGATCATCTAGGAAAAAGACAGACAGAATGGAGTCCTTTCTGGAGTGCTTTTGGTAAGCTTTTATGTTTTGTTGCTAAGCCTGTTGAATTCCATCCAGAGATCTGGGATTAAAAGCTCTACAGAGGCTTAAATTACCAAACAAAAAGCAGGGAAAGAGCAAGAGCTACTCGTCTTCTGAAGCTACCTCTCATTACTCCTGTGACCCAGATTTATTGGAAATACTATTCAGCAGCAAAAGGGGGAAAAAAAAGTCTGAGATAAGGTAATAAGCAAATACTAAGGAAAAACTTGCTGTTTATTTGGGGGGAAAAAATAATACAGCATCCCAGCCCTACTGGGATAAAATGTTATTTGTGTCAACAGAAAGAGAAGTTCACCACAATATAAAATGTTTATATAAACCTGTGCACATTATTTTAAGAGACTTTATGTCAAATTTGGGAGAATAGTACTACATTCTCATTTTTGGAGTCCCAGAAAAGGCTAAGTAATTTGGAAAGTAATTTCTTAGGACTCCAGATAATAATTTTTATTCCAATAGACAGTCTGGAGACAAAGGGATCAGCAAAACACTTTCTTTGCAGAACATGGAAGGAGTCAGAGTCGGGACAGCAACAGGACAGGTTTTTTTTTTGTTTTTTTTTTTTTTTTAATCTGATGCAGATTTTTAGCTTCTTTGCACTATGCATAAGACTTGTGAGTTCAACACTGATCCTCTTGTTCCTTTGTGGGATTGTTGTATTCTGTTGCAACAAAATAACGCTCCAAGCAATTTCTTCTTTCAATGTCATTTTCATTCCAGTTTGCTCCTTGCTGGAAATTAGCTGGATGCTGTTGTTTAAACAGCTTTTAAAATACAGAGTGTAAAAGCCTCACCTCCAGACTCTGCAAGACTTTCCTAACCAGCTATGACTGAATGGAAAATTCTGCTGCCCTGATTAAACTTATATGTAGAGGTGAATAAAATATAAAAGAGGTCTTGAGCATCATCTTTTATTTAGTGTCTTGTCCAATAAGTATGATCATACTTTTAAGGATCACAGTATATTTTTAGACACCTTGTAAAGCACTCAAGCTTTTGCTTAGAGTACTAAGAGTGTATGGTTTAATAAGCCAGTTGACAGAACATTAGTGACATCAAAGTGTTGGAAAAAACTCTGTTTGCTTGCTCTTCCTTTCATCTGACTTTAAAATACAGTGCAATCAACAGGATTAGGAGGGGGAAAAAAAAAAAAAAAGACATGCATGCAAACCAAGTGCTTGCGATGAAAGCTATGTGATGAACAGTTTGAAAACAATGCAGAATTTCAGAAACCAAGATATTTCTCTCCGTCTAAATGCAAGCCTTGGAAATACCAGATTAATGCCATCTGGGTATTATGTGGACAGCAAAAGCATGCACCGTTTCTTCCTTCTGCCATTAACTCTCAGCTGGCCAGGGTTGCTCTAGAAGAAAGAGAAAACGTCCAAGCTGATGTGTCTCAGGTCAGACTAATACACCAGGAGAGATGGCAAATGGTGATGTTCATCAGGTCATATCAATAATAGACACCAACCATTGGACACATCTCGTCCAAATTAAAGTGTCTGCAGGGCTGGTCTCTGCAAATCCTTCAGAGATGAATGGCCACTTACAAAAAAATAATTGATCTGACCTCTTTGAGGCATTTGTTTGTAATGAGATGAACTGATTCCTAAAAGTACCTTTTTCTTTCTATTTTTCTCTTTCTCCTTTCTCTCTACAGGGAGTTTGCACTTATAGCTATCTGCATCATACATGATGAAAGTTAGATGAAACAAATTTGGTCCGATTTCTACATAAGCTACTCTCCAAGTTTCAAATCTTTTCCCTTGACTGATTATTCTCAGAACCATCTTGTGTCAAATGATGTCATGATGCTATCTCTTGATTGGACATTTCACTCATCAGAGAAGATTGCATATGAAGAGAGCTCTAAGCTAATTGCAAGGAAATCATAACTGGCAAGCCCCAAACCAGGTATAAGGTAATTGAAATACCATCCACTCTGCACATTACCATCTTATGGCTGTCTAAAATTAAAAAGGAAGATTGGTTCTCATAACATCAATGGGAATATGAATTTGGGAAAAAAAATTACATCTATTAATTTAGCAAATTGCTTCAGTGATGATCTTATTATGCAAAACTTTTCAGTCTGCAATTTTGCACCTTTGCTCTTTGGTTCTGCAAAGAATGGGGAAGCCACACTCTCTTGCTTCACCATGATTCTTGTAGTAGGGTTTTCTAAGAAGTTGTAATACAGGAGTTATACACTAACATTCGTATAATTATCTAAATCCCAGATGCATTTGTTTCCATGTATTGACCATTTAGTGACATTCCTCTCAACAGCAGTACTTTTGCTAGCATTTAACTTTACATCCAAGTTAGGGCTTTTTAGCATGTAAAAGGAGTGGAGTCTTTTGACCCCGAACTTGGGTCCAAATTCCACTCCAACTATTATAACTTGAGTTACTTACAAAAGAGTATCTGATCATTGGTGTATGAGCATAAGGGCTTTGCTTGCAGATCTTCTGGGCTGTTGTTAATAGGACAGTCATATCTTTGAAAAAGAGAGTCTTCCCTGTTTACACATTGCATATGATCTCTTCTCTGCTGGTCCAAAACTTTGCATGAAGTGGGAGAACAGTAGGATTTCCTAATTCACTGGTAAGCCAAGTGCTCGTATCTGTTACTTTCCATATAAAACACTTAAAATACACTCAGCTGTGAATGTAAAGCCAAAGCTGAACAGTGAATTCTCCTGAAGGCCTGATTTTCCAGGCAGTTTTTTGCCTATGGAGATGTTTCAGCATTAATTTTGATCATATTCTCTTTCACACCCTCTATCTAAGGTACTAAAAAGGGAATTCACAGGAATTCGTAAGGTGCCATAAGCAATGTTCTCAGAAGTGTAAAAGAAATGAATACGATAATAGCTTTCAAACTAAGTTCTTCTCAATGTGTTTAGTTCACTGGGTGTTAAAGAACATTTAGTAACAGTTTAAGGGAGTCAAATGAGGATGTAATAAGAATTCATCAGGTAAGGCACTATCCAAACTGAAAGTTATACACTCTTTATGCATGCCATGAAGGTTTCTCTCCCCTCCTGACCTTCTCAGATGAAATCTGGCCGGCTTCTTTAAAGCACGTTTTTCAGGGACCTTTATCAGAGCACTGCAAAAGATGGTATTGATGATCCCCCTCACACACACACACATTTCCACCCCATATTTTTTTTTAACCCCTTTTTAAGGCTACTATTTAATATGTCAGCCCACCCAGAATAATAGGAGCTTTCAGGGTCTCTCTCAGCTTGGAAGCTAAGTACAGGTTCTTCCTTAATATTTGTAACACACTGGGCATGTCCTCTGCTTCAAGTACATTTCAAATCAGGTAAATCCTAGCCCAGTTCAGAGGTGGATTGCAGTGCATGTTGCACAGTCTCTCTTCTAGGTGTGCAATGCAAGGGTTTTAAACAACTTTTATTAGTTGACTGCAAAACTTGTACTTATTTCATCACTCATCCTTGAAAATCCGCCCATTATGAAAAAGTTCTGTAGAATTTCACTAAAAAAAAATCAAAAATAGATTTTTTTTCTCAGTAGTTTTTAAGTGTTTCAAACTGAAAAATTAATTTTCTTTTCTTCATAAGACTCATTACAGTCTCCTACAGGAGCTTGTTCTTTGTGTTAATGTGCATTTTTTTCAGGGCAATTTCTATTAAATTCTCAGATGGAACACTTCCAGGTGTTTTTTTCTGTTTCACCTCTATTTAATGCCTTAAGACTGTTGCAGACAGACTGTCTTGCAAAGTTGGAGGTACTTCAAGAAGCTATTAATTTAATTCTAGAGCCATTGTTGTATTTTATCATCAAATTATTGATAAGTATCTCCTTTCTGTTATAGCTAACATGACAGATTTTCTGAGTGCTCTAATTTACTTGAATTTGTTGCATCTACAAACAGTGCATGAAAGGAGAGAGAAGAATGGCAAAATATGTCGTAAGTGGTTGGAAATCATATGTAGGATGAATAGGTAATGCTGCAGCCCTCTCACTGATTTTGTTTTGTTTTGTTTTGTTTTTTGTTTGTTTTGTTTCCAACAAATGTGGTGAGAGCATGAGCTGATGAAATTTCAGCTTAAATGATCAACATCTAGAATAGAAAAGATTTTTATATGAATATTTTTTTACAATTTTCAGCTACAGGAGTAGAGAGGAGGAAGAAGAGATGACGGTATAAACCTATATCTGACATTTCTTGTTTACGTTTTCTTTTTTTTTTTCTTTTTCATACTGTGCTTCTGGGACTATGACTCTTGAGATATATCTATTTAGAGTAAACTGAACATCTGAAAAAACACTCTCTCTGATTTTAAGATCAACTGGCACAGTCTGGCCCCATTCAAACCATGACATTTGCCTGCTGCCTCATACAGGCTGACCACAGACAAACCTTGTTTTGAGAATGGTCCATGAATCCTATTAGCTCTGTGAATAGGAAATTCTTGTAAGTGTGGTAGCCAAAAAAGTGTGCTAGGTCTTGCTCTAACAACAGGGATATTTTAATTCCATGTGCTTGTCTACTTGATACAGTCAAGTTTGCTAGTATTGTTGCAACCCTGATTTCCTGGATGATCATCTTTTGCCTTAATGATTAGTGATTTAACCATTCCTTTAAAACTTTCAACTACTCAGAGTAGGCTATGGATTTCTCTAACTGGTCGATTATTACGAATAAATGAACAGCATCAGCTCCTCTTGTGCATTTTATGTGTGCCCACAATTGGAAGACTATCATGGAGGCTTTTGGGGGGTGAAGGTATGAGCCCAGCTCAGTAGTCAGGTCTAATATAATAGCTTTACTCAACTTCCGACTCAGTTTGTAGGCTTTCAAATTTTTCCTGTCTTTTCCCCCAGGCTCACAGCTATTTTACTACATAAGGACACTCGGCTATTTGTCTTGATAGGCTTAATTGCTGAGTTTAGTATTTAAGCTGTGAAGGTTCCTAGGATGCACTTTGGATATCAGTCTGAGAACTGGAAAGAAATACTGAATCATGACACTAAAAATATGAGCAAAGCAGTATGTATTTTGGCTCTTGATTTTCAGAGCCACCAGCTAAGTTAATTTCAACAAATTTCAGAGCCACCACCCAAGTATTGTTTTGAGTGGAAAAAAACATGGATGAGACCCCCTGGAAACTATGCTAAAGAACATGGAAATTAAGGAGGTGACTGGGGACAGGCAACATAGCTTCACTAAGGGCAGATTGTGCCTGAAAAATCTGGTGGCCAGTGGGGTTACAACATTGGTGGATGTGGAAGAGCAACTGACATCATCTACCTGGACTTGTGAGAAACATCTAACACTGTCTCACATGACAGCCTTGTCTCTAAATTAGCGAGACATGAATTTAATGGATGGACCACATGGCGGATAAGATATTTGTCTGTATGGTCACACTTAAAGTGTTATGGTCAACTGCTCAGTGTCCAAGTGGAGATCAGTAAAGAGTGGTGTTCCTCAGAGGTCAGTATTGGAATCGGCGCTGTTTATAATCATTGTCAGTGACAAGTTTACTGATGATACCAAGCTGTGTGGTGCAGTCAATATGCTGGAGGGAAGGGACACCATCCAGAGGGACCTGGACAGGCCTGGGAGGTGGGCCTGTGCGAACCTCATGAAGATCAAGTCACAAGGCCAAGTGCAAGGTCCTGCATCTGGGTTGGGGCAATCCCAAACACAAATGCAGGCTGGGTGGAGAATGGATTGAGAGCAGCCATGAGGCAAATGACCTTGGGGGTGTTGGTTGATGAGAAGCTTGACATGAGCCAGCAACATGCGCTTGCAGCCCAGAAAGCTTTCTGCCCCCTGGGCTGCACAAAAAGCAATGTGGACAGTAGGGAAAGGGAAGTGATTCTCCCTCTGTACTCTCCTTTTGTGAGACCCCACTTGCAGCCCTGCATTCAGATCTGGGGTCCCTAGCACAAGAAGATCGCATTAGAATGAGTCCAGAGGAGGGCCAAGGGTTGATCAAGGGGCTGGAGCACATCTCCTTTGAAGAGAGGCTGAGAGAGATGGGAATTTGGGGGTTGGACCCGATGATCTCTTGAGGTCCCTTCCAACCCTTACAATTCTGTGATTCTGTGATTCTGTGAATCACAGCCTGGAGAAGAGAAGGCTCCAGGGAAACCTTTTGGAGGCCGGTTACTAGTGGAGTCCCCCAGGGCTCAGTGCTGGGGCCGGTCCTCTTTAATATCTTTATCGATGACCTGGATGAGGGGATCGAGTGCACCCTCAGTAAGTTTGCAGATGACACCAAGTTAGGTGCGTGTGTCGATCTGCTCGAGGGAAGGAAGGCTCTGCAGGAGGATCTGGATAGGCTGGACCGATGGGCTGAGGTCAACTGCATGAAGTTCAACAAGGCCAAGTGCCGGGTCCTGCATCTGGGGCGTAACAACCCCAAGCAGCGCTACAGGCTGGGAGATGAGTGGCTGGAAAGCTGCCTGGCCGAGAAGTACCTGGGAGTACTGGTTGATAGTCGGCTGAATATGAGCCAGCAGTGTGCTCAGGTGGCCAAGAAGGCCAACAGCATCCTGGCTTGCATAAGAAGCTGTGTGGCCAGCATGTCTAAGGAGGTGATTGTCCCCCTGTACTCGGCTCTGGTGAGGCCGCACCTTGAGTACTGTGTTCAGTTTTGGGCCCCTCACTACAGGAAGGACATGGAGGTGCTCGAGCGAGTCCAGAGAAGGGCAACGAAGCTGGTGGAGAACGGTCTGGAGAACAAGTCTTACGAGGAGTGGCTGAGGGAGCTGGGGTTGTTTAGCCTCGAGAAGAGGAGGCTCAGGGGAGACCTCATCGCTCTCTATAGGTACCTTAAAGGAGGCTGTAGAGAGGTGGGGGTTGGTCTGTTCTCCCATGTGCCTGGTGACAGGAGGAGGGGGAATGGGCTAAAGTTGCGCCAGAGGAGGTTTAGGTTGGATGTTGGGAAGAACTTCTTTACTGAAAGGGTTGTTAGGCATTGGAATGGACTGCCCAGGGAGGTGGTGGAGTCACCATCCCTGGAGGTCTTTAAAAGACGTTTAGATGTAGCCCTTAGTGCTATGGTTTAGTGGAGGACTTGTTAGTGTTAGGGCAGAGGTTGGACTAGATGATCTTGGAGGTCTCTTCCAACCTAGACGATTCTGTGATTCTGTGATTCTTACAGCGGTCTTCAAGTACCTAAAGAGGGCCTGCAGGAAAACTGGGGAGGGAATCTTTGTCAGGGAGTGTAGTGATGGGACAAGAAGTAATGGATTTAAACTGAAAATGGGTAGATTTAGATTAGATATTAGGAAGAAATTCTTTAGTATGATGGTGGTGAGGGACGAAACATGTTGCTCAGAGAAGCTGCGGATTCCCCATCTTTGGAAGTGTTTAAGGCCAGCTTGAATGGGGCTTTGAGCAACCTGCTCTAGTGTAAAGGTGTCCCTGCCCATGGCATGGGGTTTGGAATTAGATGAGCTTTAAGGTCATTCCAAGACAAACAATTCTATGATTCCATGATTTATTTGTCACTTAAGGACAAGCTGTGAAAGACTTTTCCTGAGTTTTGCTAGGACAGACAGACAACACATATGATCATGCATCAAACATATTCATTTTCTCTGCATCTCAAAATAACACAAACACCTTTGAACATGTAACAGTTAGTGGAGGGATACAGATGGATAAATACTAAGGCACATCTTGGTAATCTTACAGGTCTTCAGGCTTTATGCATTCCCTTTGCAACCTATTAGTGCTCTGTCTACTAACATTAAATAAGCCCTTTTAAGGAATTTACCATAGATTGTTTTGAATCAGGAACTTTGAGATTTGAAATGGATACTCTTCAGAAGTGTCTATTGAAATAGATACATTTCTATCTGCACTTTTATAGATGCAGTTCAGTTAAAATAGTATTTCTACTAAAAATTCCATTTAAAAATAAATAAATAAATAAATAAATAAGTCTATGCCTATGCTGCACCTAGACTGCAGAACAAGATAAGATTTTTGACACAGGACAAAATAATATTAATATGAAGGAGAAAAAACAAACAAACAAAAAAAATGTGCCAAGAAATATGCGATAGACTGCTTCTACAGTTTTGGGCTAATACTGACAATTTTGCATAGGATTTTATTCATGGACATCTCTTAATGTCCACAAGAATTTTCATCTTGGATGAAAAATGAAATACATTTCCGGTCTTACACTTTGGACAATTCTCATTTGAACTGATTGAATTCAATAGAGAATGAAACGTGTTTTAGTTATTTAAAACTGTAGTGGGTTGAAATATACCACTGTGCTTTAAAATTGCAATTTTACTCATGATTTGAAAATGCAGGCAAACCTTGTTTTCAATCACCAGTTAATATGGTCCTTCCAAACTACTCATTTTACAAAAAAGAAAAATAATTCTGTTTATATTTTTTATTTCACTGGCTTAGCAGAACACAAAATTACATGCCAATTAGTCTTTGATAGTTCCTTGCAATCCAGAGGACACAATACAATACAATTCATTTATTTAAATAAAAATATAGATTCACCTACACATATTCAGCCTTCTCACTGCTTTGGAAAAGGGTGAATGAAGTCTAACTTACTATACAGTGACTGACATTTTACTCCCAATTTGTGCCAAGTGTGTTTGTATGGGTGTGCGGATTCAGATGAAAACACTCAACATCAATAGTATAGAATTGTTCTTGTTAGTTAAGCCTCCCCCTCTCTTTTTCCTGCTTCCAGCTGTTTAAATCCGAAAGCTGCACTTGGAACAATGCCAGATGACTCTGATGAACAAACTGCAGAATTCAGGTGAAAAAATATTTCTTATAAGCTGAAAGAAGTGGTAATTAAGCAGAAACCTTTACATACCACAGAAAGGAAGCATATTTACCTTTGGAAAACTAACAAGTAGTTCAGCATCTGTCATTTTAAAGTCTGAAATTTATGTAAACCCTGATCAGAAAATTATTTAAGTTGTTGTCCAGCTTTAGTATTTCACTGTGTGAAATCTTGATAGCAAAGACAAAGGTGTTTGTTATTATTTTCTCTATCAGAGTCATTGGTAATTTTATTAGAATTATATAATCTATTGAACTATACTCAATAATGTGTAATTTAAAAAGCTTTATGCTAAAAATACTTTAATAACTCCTCATTTGCTCCTGACTATGTAAGAAGACTGACTTTCTAGCTCAAATTTATGGACGGATTAATTTATATATTATTTTTAATGTATTGAAATTATACAATTCTATAATGACAAATGTTACCTTTAAAATATTATTTCTTAATGTCAGCATCATCTGACAGGTGTCAAATCAGCTTTTATATGTAATGTGCTTAAAGCGAAATTATCATACTCATTTTTTAAATTTTTAGAATGCCATAGGATAAACAAAGGTTTATGCAAAGTTCTTCAATTTTTATTTATTTATTTATTTATTCATAGCAGGAGATCCTATAGTAGACACATTAAAAAAAATCTGAGTTGGGCTTTTTTTGTTTGTTTGTTTGTTGGAGGGGAAGGAGGTCTGTTTTGCTTTAATTGTTTAGCCTTTTTAGGACTACATTTGATTTTGAGAGACCATAATGTTCTAATACATATTTCCTTTTCTGATGCTGATGCTTCAGATTCCCAACCAGGAGCTGGAGAAAGGAATGCTCTGGCGAAACTCTGAGCCTGGCTGCAGTGGTTCCTTGGGATTCAGGCGAGACCTGACAATGTCTCTTATGGGCTATAATAGGCTTTTTTCCTTTTCAAGAACAATGCTGTGCCTCCTCCACTATTCCTTCTCATGTTTCTTTCTTCATCTCCCCTTCTTTTGGCTTTTTTATAAAGGCTTTCCTTTCCGGCCACTGTCTGTATGCTGGGTTTATGTGACTAAGTGATGGCAAACAGAAAATAACATAGCCTATATCACACTCTGCGTTTATGGATAATGAAGATGCATTATATTACGTGACTGATTTATTTATATAGGGCTATTGATTTTCTCTTTCTCTTCATGAACCAGAAGGTGGCATCTGATTACTGGCTTGTAAATTTGCATGTCTTCTATCTTCACTGCATCAGCCAACTTTTGTGATTTCTTTTCTTTACATATCTGTCAACACGAACACACAACACAAACAGGTGTCTACATTCTTCAATCAAACATATATATTATTAATAATCAGTTTCATGCATATCTTGTAATATTTAACCTCATATTGAACTTTTGTTTCTTTGTTTGTTTTAAGGATCTGAACTCACTATGTTGAACTGAACTCATCTATTTATTAATTATAGGCAACACAGTCCAGGGACTTGATGCCTGTTCTTCATACTGGAAAAAGAAGGCAACAGAGGTCAAAAGGCCCCAAAGGCAGACAGAAAAGTTGTGACAATGCCAGAAATGTTTAGATCTCCTTGCTGTCACTTGCAGAACTTTAGCTCTAAGACCAACCCAACCCGGTAGCCTAGTTCATACGATTAAGCAATTTGTAGACTCTTGGTTCACTTCCCCAAGTGTCTGACATTACTTTGTATGGTAGTCAGACCTCAGTGAGCAATTAGTGTTTGGGATTCAATTAATTTTGATGAAGATCAGTTGGCATTCTGTGTCCCCACCATAGCTGATTCATAAAGGAGATGAATTATTCCTGTCAATCTGTAAACTTTAAATGGTTTTAACCTAACAGGACATGCTTTTAACTTCAAAGACATTGGGTTCTCTTTGTACTCACTAAAGGATAGTTCTAATATATGACTGTGATAATATCAGAGAGGATTTTTATAAGAGTAAAAGTATAAATTGCTGTCTTAGAGTCATTCCCAAGCTGCACTGCAAGAAAAAAAAGTATTTTGAGTTTGGCTTTCCTTATGAGAAAAAGCTTGGCACAGGTGTAAAGAGAGCTCTCAATATAGTCTGTTGGCTTAATAGTGCAAAAGCTGACAAGACCTACATTTTAAATAGTTTTAGAGGAGTTATGTCATGCTAATTGCTAATTGTCAGGATTCAGATGCTTGGAACATTGTGGTCTGAATCATCAGAGACTGTTTGCTGTTGGATTGTTCTTTCTGTGACTGAAGACATTGCCATACTTTCTATAATCTACAGGCAAGATAAGTTTGCACAGCTTACAAAGACAAGCTGTATCCATGACAGCTGGAAATGCTAATAAATGACACATAGACATTCCTATTTCTCCTTAATCCAACAAGCAGAAAGCTTGAGTTGTGAAAGATCATTTAGTAAATGCCTAGAAAGCTGGAGAAAGACACAGAGATTTCATGGGTAAGCCAAAAGACCAACCTTCATCTCCAGGGAAGGAGAAAGAATTACCAGTGCAGGTTGTGTATCTGAGTACTGCAAGGTGACAGGAACATGGTGAAATAGCAGTCAAGGCTGGAAGATGAGAACTGACAGGAGTGAGCTGTTCAAAATCAAAAAGAATACAGCTAAAGGTGATGGGATACTGATTTATTTAATGCAACAGTAAAGAAACAAGAAGAAATATCTTGGGTGAAAGTGAATCTGTCTGGGTCAAAATCACACAGGGGGAAGAAAGATGAAAGAGTTACCAGTGCAGAATTCTTATAGTTCCTTATAGATTGTCAAGAGCAGCTATGTGAATACAGGCATTTTCATGATGATTTCATACTCATTCTGTGTTTTATATAAACATACATGTGCATATCCTTATAAATGTAAATATATATATTCTACATGAAAGTGAGGTTACTAGGAACTAAGTCATTATGAAGAGGTTCTTGCCCCCAGATGAAAGATGAAGAGCAAGAAAAAATTACCAAGAACATACAGTTCCTTCTTTTAGAGCTGGCACAGTTCTTAGACAAATTCAGTGAGCAAATCTGATATAAAGAAGTTTGGAATAGGTTTTGCCAAACAATAAGAATGCTACAAAAAGCAGATGCAATACAAAGGATATTTTGTACATCTGACTAAGAAAAATGTGATGATTATTGAGGTAAACAATCAGTTCACCTTTTTACATTTGTGTTTGTTCCATTCACCATTTTGCCTTACTTCATATTATCTTTTAACACGGTTTTAACTTCTTTTATACTTCTCACTTGGTTTCAATTTTGCAATTCAGACTTTATCTTCTGTGAGGCAGTCTTTTACATTGGTCAACCACTTCTTAATCAATTTAGATTTCTGATCTTGTCTCTGATTTTGATGAATAACTTTTTTCTTTTTTTGGGGGGGTGGGGGGGGGGATGGAGTTGGGTGGGCAGTATTACAAAGGAAAATAATTGGATGGAGATAAATGAAAAATGCTGTGACACAAAATATAGCTACTTTTCTAGTCAAAGCATGTTGAATCAATAAAAGAGCCATTATAAACTTAGCAAAGTCAAAAGTTTTTAATCTTTATGAATAATAGGCTTCAAATAAGAGAATTAGAAGCTCAGATGAATCTCAGATGGGATGGGGTTTAATGTGTTTATCAAAATCTTTTTCTGATATTAGTATTTACAGTAATACAAAAGTAGGCTTGGTAATTCAAGAAGGCTTTTCTGTCTTCAGTTTTGCTATATGGGATAGAAAGAATGAGATTAATTTTGTCATGTTAAATGAGTCCAAAGTAAATGGTTCAAAGTACCTGCAGATAAAACCACACCAGATTTCCTTCACAATCAGTGGAGACAAGCTTAGGAAAGGAAGCACTACATTTAGTTTAGTTGTAGATGCCTGTGTTTGGTTTTGGTATCCAGTGACACTACACCACAAGCACCAGAAATGAGTCCATTTATGGATCACAAAATATCTGTCATCACTGTGTAGTTAAAAGAAAGTATGTGCATGAGTGTGTGCATGTGAGTATACAGAAACATATCTGTGTGCATAGATACGAGTATAGCTTCCACAAATTAATCCAAGGAGGAAAATATATATACATGGCTATGTAACTATTGTGTTACATCCCTTCCACCTTCCACTACTGCAGTGTTATACAAAGGTTTTATTTCCAAAAGGTAGTAATTTTGTTCTAACATGCAGAACACCTGGCTCCCTAGAATATCATTACAGAGAAGGAATGCTTTTATTGTTTTATGATTGTTGCTATCAAAAAACAATAAGAACAGTAAATGTGTTAACTGATATCTAATTGTCTTTCTATGGCTGGTTTGACAGAATAAAACACCAGAACCTTCTGGAAGCAATTAACCGTATTAATAAAATGCATTTGCTATGCACATTTATTGCTGATCTTAGCACAGAGCACATGAGCACATACCTGAACATTACATTATTATGCTTCATGAAGTACTCTTCTCCTGGACTTCACTGTTTGCTGTTTTTACCTGATAAACAAAAATGGAGGAAAAATGAAAAAACTTGTTCAACTACATGACTTAATAAAGAATGAAATCACCAGACTTCTTTCTATAGTTTGCAGATCTTGGACTAAACTTACCCATGATATATGTTTGGGAAGGTCAATCACAGTAAAGAATCTGAGATCTACGTTTTCATCTTTTGCCATGTTTTACGTTGTTGTTTTTTTTTTTTACATTTTTACAATGTTTTACATTGTTTAATAGATGGAACTTAAACACAGTAACAGGAAACAAGCATAAATTGTGTTCTTATTTTTTTTTCATTTGTTTGTTTTTAATAAGTACAAACACATTTCATCTTAGTGTAGATGAACAAGTTTCCTGAATTGTCTGAAGCACTGAAGTACACTTACTGGAGTAGATCTGCAACATCCTGCAGGCCTTCCCCAGGAATGCCCAGCTTTGATATAGAAGCTTCTGCTTAGAGATTTTTTTTCAGAATGACAGAGGAGTACGTGCAGTTGCATGTGCACATGCTTGTACATGTTGAATAAAGAGGGAGAGCTTTTCCATACAGAAAGCCTAATTGTGGCAGTTAAACCTATTCCTTTAAAACATTTCCATACTGTGAGCCTTTTGCAGCTGCAAATAGATTAAAGGGGTGTTTAAAGGTATAGCATTAAATGAGTACAAATAACTGTTTTACGTAAGTTGCCTGGGGTACATCAGTAGCCTTCTAAATGATCAAAAGGTATAGCTGGAGGCAAGGTCCAAAACCACCTGCTTATATAAAAGACTTTTATATGAGGTAGCTGATATCATACATTTACATTGATCTTCCTTTAAACACTGTAATGAAATCAGTATCAAAATTATGTTAAAGTAACATTCTGGCTACCTTAAAGAGACGGGAGCAGGAAAAGTACAACTCCACCCTTGAATTGCCCCATGTGTGACAGCACTAAGATCATGCATTACACCTGTATCTGTCTGCAGGTCAGCAGGGCCAAGCTGTCTTAAGCTTTTTAAAACTGATTTTGACATTGATTCAGCAAAGCTCTGAGGAGTTTGCTTCACTTTAAGCACATAAGCACTTCCACCCAGCTCCATGAAGGACTTCAGCCCCCCCATTGCTGAACCGGTTTAAGATCTAGGTGTAAACATGAAGGTTTTGCTGAATAAGGTAGATACATCTTGCTGTTGCCACTTTGCTGTATTTTCAAGAGAATTAAGAGCAAAAGTTCATTTGAAAACAGCTGACAACTCGTCTTTTAAGCCTGACACTTCTGAAAAGTTCACACAATTATTTAAAGTACTTTACAATTCTGCATATCTTAAAAAGGTCTTTTTCTTATGAGGGTCTGTATATTAAAAATAAGAAGAAGAATAAGAAACAATAAAGCACTAACACTTGCAGCTTTATTATTCTCTGTGCATTGTTCATGTATATATATATATATATATTCTCAATCTTTACCTTTTGATTCAATTCAATATATCTCGGTATTTGTAGTGTAAACACTCCTAAGCAATGTTGGCCCTTTAAAGAATAGTCAGCATTTATGCAATAAGCAGCATAAAAGACTTCTTGGGTAAGATCAATATTGTGATATTCATCACAATTCATGAATTGTCTATCAGAATGGCTATTTGTTGCCACTCTTGATGTAGTAACAGACACTCAGAGCACAGCAAAAAATGGAAAGAACGGTGTTTTCATGACTAAAGGTACAGCAGAAAAAGTAGGACATAAAATCTGGAGCTGGAATAACTTCTAACTGCCTAACACGTAAGTGTCCACACTAGAGACCAAGCTGGAGAGATGAATTTCATCATGTGTGGCCACCACTGGCAAAAGCAGGACTGTCTTTCTATTACTCGTCTGCCAAGAGAAGCTTTAAGCCAACTGACTGTATGTGCTCATGATATGACTCCTCTGAGCAATACTTTAATTAAAACTGCTGCCCTGCCTCATGGTTTGCAGGATTAGGGGTTGTTCTATGCCTGCAGACCAGGTTGCCAGGTATTTCTTATGAAATTAGTGAGATATTTCTTAGCTACTGCAGGTAAAAAATAAAATCCTGAGCTCAAACCTGGACCAGATTGATTTTTCCTTGCTAAAATTTGCCAGTGCAACTGATGTTTTATTTCCTCCTTTCAAACTAAAATGTGTCGTTCACCTTTAACTTGGGGAAAAAAAAAAAAAAAAGTTAAAAAATAAATAAAAAAGAGAGCCCAAGGAAAAGTCCTAAAAAGAAACCTGAAAGGAAATTGATCAGCTCCTTCTCCCCCATGAACACAGGCTTAGAAATAGAAAGCTTTTAAAGTGCCCTTATTGTCAGGATCCAGAACTTGTTCAAGAAAAAAATTACATCTTCGTGTTCTGCATTTATTCCCTAACTGGGTAACTTCCTTTCCAAAAAAGTAAAAAATAAATATTTTTTAGACTTTTTATGCTTAGACCATATTGCTTACAAAATAGATGGAAGTTCCCACAATTATATGCATTACTTTTTCAGAGAAAAAAAAAGTGATTACAAAGTCTAGGGAAAAGAAACGAAAAACAACAACAACAAAACAACAACAGAACCACAGCCAACCTCAGGGTTTAAAAGCCTTTTTCAATACCATTTTTCTCTCCAAGGTGCTGAGCTGGTGTCAATAAAAGACCTCTCTTTGAGAATAAAATGCGAAAAGTCAGAACAGTTTTCCATTTTAGAGGAATCTTTTCAGTGTGTTTGCCACCATTTCAATGAGTTCTTTTCCTCTCTGAATAGTCAATACAGAAGCACTAACTGTATTAAATAATAATAATAATAATAATAATAAAGAGCAATAACAACAGAAGTGTTATTTGGGCTAGGTGTATAAAAAATGCAAAATACTTTAAAAAGTTAGGCTAAAAGACATTAATAAAGTCTCTGAGGTAATGATGTGGAGTTCTTTGGTGAGGCAGAAACCTAAGATGGAGAGGTCCTGTAGGCAGCAGTAATGGTTGAACATAGTAAATATGGGAAGATGTGAACCTGGCTAACATTTTTTTTTTTTTTCAAATGTACAGATCAGTGAGGCTGAGGTTGTGCAGAGTGTAATGCAATTTGTAGAAAAAAGGACCTGAACAGATGAGGGGAACCCATCCACATCTACCCTGTTAGCTTTGAGCTTGGTTTGAAGTCCAGCAAACCAACAGGTAGAAAGCACAGGCATAGCCTGTGGATGGGGCTGCCTGGTTCCTTAAGAAAGGCCATGGACATGTTCATGCAGTGCAAGATCTAGGAGGAAAAGAGGAAGAGGAAGCACCCAGTCCTACCACCTGTACAGTACTGAGACCTTTGTAAGCCAACATTGATGCTTTAGCTACCTCTTGATTAATAAAAAGGGTTTAAAGCACATAGTCAAGTACTGGCACACACATAACGAAAATGTTAGAATGGGCCTTGGCATGATTTTAACACTGGCCAGCAAGCATTGATCCAACAGCTCCCAGCCACGGCTTGAGAGTTAGCACCAGCCTGGAAACATACTCAACAGCCAGTTTGGGTGCTACAGTCTTTGGGGCAGAGGAGAATTAGCAGCGGCTCAGTGGAAGCAACTCATCACTGGTACAGATATGGATAACTTGCCTTCCACGGTTCCCTGGCAGCATCTTCATTTTGTACTAGAGGCTTAGTTCTTGGAGCAACAAAGTTTGCTATCTGCTTTACTGGAACACTGAGATGTTGAACTATCATCCAAGCAAAGATGAAGAAGCATTTTGTTCCTCAGGTGAACAAGGGGCAGTACTGGCAATTTTGAGGATGTATATAGAAAAGATCTTCAGAGTCCAGGGAAAATTGTTTTGAATACTCCATTTCTTCTCTTCTTTTCTTTACAAGTCCTATTTGGATAGGGTCACTTAGAGCATTCCTCTCATTTATTCATTTTCCACTAATATTCTAGTTTCACATCAAACAGAATTTTTCTTTTCCTTTGCCCTTTTCCTTTTGAAAGGCTTCTTCCTAGAAACAGGAGATGAATAGTTAAGTTCCAAGGCCATTTTGTGTTTGCTTAGTGTTTTACCAGTGTATTTATAACACCTCCTTAATAAAACTGCTTTGTAATGTGTGAGGTAGAGAATTGCGTTCATATTGCTCATGTTACCGGATGGTGTTTCCCCAATAAAAAATAAAAAAATAATAAAAAACAAGCAAACAAACAAAAAACAATACATTAATGAATAAATATAATCTAAATACATTCAACTTATCTCCAAACCAACAGTTATTTAGAACTGGATTGTTCTAAGCATTACCCTGATTGCTGAAACCTTATTTCAGAGGTTTATCTGGAAACGTGCAGCATGCACAACTGGCATACAACAGGAAAACAAAAAGATCTTTCACTGAGATAATTTTGTGCTCCTAAATAATTAATTTAATAAAAGCACACAAATATATACTAATACCCAATGGTCCTGTCCTAGACACTAGCAAGCAGATTCTTTCTAATCATCTTGTAGTTTTTAGGAAATGTCTGCAAGGAATGCATCTGTTTATAATTCACCATCAGTTTCCTATAAAGATGACTAAGAATAAAATAGAGTTCAACTCATTAAAACTCAGGGGTAAATTAAAAAAGCCTGAATGAAAAAGCTCTCTTACAACAAAATACAAAAGAACAGGGAGCACAGTGTTTCTTTGAAGTAGGCATACTGGTAGAGAGAGCACTATACATAGGACAGTGAATTTTCAAGCCCTGAATCTGCATTTACTCCTCACCAAGTGGCACATGAACTGGAAAAACAACCATTGGGGATGGTATCATGAAGAACATTGAGCCAGCAAATGTCATCTATCATCTTCCTGCCAACGAATGTTGAATTCACCATCTCCCTTTGTGATATAGGGTATACGAGACCAAAGCAAATACCTGTTGTCAACACCTGGAACTAAAAAGACCACCTGCCAGGATTGATTGGCATGACTCGCCTTTAACAAAAGCTGCCTCCAAAAGACTACAGGACAGAGACAGGCAGGCAGAGTTCAGAAGAAACTTAAATAGCACCACATGCTCCCCATGACAGATATATCTGAAACCTACTCAAAGCCACCTCCCCTTGCCTTTTAATTCACAAGTTACTGATGTCTTCAGAAGTGGAAAAAGAAATTAAGAGAAGAAAGGAAATAGCTTTTCCTCTGCTTTCTTCAAGAATATCACATATTGTATTTGGCTTTGGTTAGAGATAATGATAGCTGTAATTTGAGAATGAGTTTTAGTTATATTGTCTAGCCAAACATGGTTAGACATTTCACAGAATCTGGGTCTTGGGCTGAAGAGTATGTTGGACAAGCATGTTGTGTGTAGCAAGTCTGACAGTATTTCAGAGGCCAAGACTTAATATATTTTTTTTTCTTAAAGTTTGAATGTGTATCTGCCAAAAGAAATGCACCAGGAAAGTCTGCCTCTCAACAGGAGAGTGGCTACAGGTTCCATTGTCCTGTATTTTGTCATCTGCAAGAGAGCACGAAAACAAAGTAACTTGCAGCCTGATACCAGCTGCTTCCCATGGAAGCCTTTCTGAGAGTACTACAACTCCTAGTTCCTGACCTTGCTGCCATTTGCTCACAACATCTCTTTGACACTGGTGTCACAGCTTGCTGAACCCTGAAATGTCATTAAATCTTTGTACAATGTTAAGTTTATCAAGTGCATCACATTCAGTTTTATATTGGCTACAATCTGACATTATTGAATGCAACTGACACTGTTGAGCCTGCTCAGAAACAAGCCTAGCCTACTAAGATTGCAATGAATTAAAATAATAATAACCATAATACAGAGTGAAAATCTTTGGCATAATAACTCAGTGATCAGATTGGTTATCTGGAAGGCAGATCATGTTTGTAGGATTTCTTTAAGTTGGAAATGGTTATGACAATTTCAACATCCAACCAGAATTTTCTCATCATCATTGGATTCTGTGTATAGATCTCTACATTTTTTCTACTGAAACTGGACCATTGCTCAAGAATGGCAAAATTCATGGGGCCACAAGGAGAGGACAGAGATGTGCAGTTCAAGCACTTGGCTGGAAGCAGGAGACTGGCTCCTCCTGAGGTATGTTTCATTTGTAGAAAATAAATGTCTAATGCTAAAGAAATATCATTTCAATACCCTCTGTCTGGTTCAGAAAACCTGTATCATAAATATTGCAGAAACTCAGTGTGGACTCTTAGTTCTTCCTCACTCCAAAAAAGTATCAGGATTTTAGCCACCCACTTCAACACCCAATCCCTGTGTCAAATGCTATAACTACCAGGTGACAATCTAAGACTGAGTTTGTGTCCCAAAGCTGTTTGGAGTACTAAGTTTTTGAGAAAACCTATTTTCCTGTTAGGTACTTTTAGAACCAAATACATGAAGTAAATAACTGGGCTGTAATAGTCTGTGAAAATCGTTTATTAATAAAACCCGAGCAGATTGCTGATATGCATATAAACTATTGTTTATTTTTCAGAGTAATTTATTTTTTTTCTCCTAGTTTATCTGTTGTTTTGTTTTTCCTCTTTAAAACAACCTGAACATCTGAATTTCCATTAGCAAATACCTGCAGTGTTTCAGAGCAGAAGATTTTGTTTTATTTTGTTACAAATTTTAAAATTTTATTGTTAAGTTTACAATATCTAGTGACTATTTTTATTACTTTTTATTATAATCTTGTTGTGTGTGTTTGTATTCAGAACTGAAAAATGCACTAAACAGCAATGAGTATGTTTTTATGGATATCCAGACACACAAACAAAAAAGCATAAGATAGAACCTCAGTGAAAGCAATGAAAACATTTTCCTTTCAAAGCTTTCATTTGGTTGCTAGGAAAATATTTATGAAATGCAGTTTAATGCATTTTCTGAAAATTAACACAGAGATGCATTTGCAGCTAATTAACCTATTCTCAAAGAAAGCAATTGGGAAATGCTTGATTAATGTTTAAGGCATAAGATGCACAGAAAAAAAAAATGTAGGCAAAAATTCATCATGGCACCCAGGAGACTGCTGTGTGACACAATCTAGAGTCTGTGTGCAGCTCACTCTCCACAGGAACTAATTTTGAAGCACCAGAATGCTCTGAATTGTCTGTAAAACACTGTAGAAGAAACTCAACATAGAACAGAAGGCATGCTTTCCTTAGGAAGAATGCTGATAAAATTTTAATGAAGTAACATGTTGTCATGGGGATTTGTTGCTATTCATTAATTCATTGTGCTTTTCCCCTATAGTTTTGCTGAAGTTGAGTGACAAATTGTCAAGTAGCAGTCCTAGAGGTTTAAAGTTTCTCATTGATAATATAACTTTCCTGCAAATTGTTTTAAAGGATCCAGTGTTCACAGAATACGACTTCTGAGGTATCAGAGAGGGAGATTCATTTGTGTGGGGAGAGCCAGGGGATGGGCTGTGTTTACCATCTTCCCTCGACCACCTCACTAGCAGTCTGATGGTAATATTCAGTGCACAGACACAATTTTGAATGTGTCTGAATATCTTCAGACATGCTTGTGTTACCAGCATGCCCATATTTCCAAAAATAAAATAACCAGTCTGAAAACTGTATGTCCTTTCCCACAAAGGGTAGAATGAAGAGACTGGCCTGAGGACTATGATGGGTATTACTGCTCTCAGAGTCACTGGTGTAAAATAAGATTATCTCATTGCCAGGCACTTGGATATGAGATATATGGTGATTCTACTGAAGTTTGTATGCATGTGAGAATTATTGAAACAACTCCCATCAGGCTGGTGAGTGACTATGGGAATCTGCATTTGCAGGAAGAGAAACACATAACCAGCCAAAAAAAAAAAAAAAAAAAGGATGTTTTTCTTGGTTTTCTTGACTGACATTTCAACAACAGCAGGGATCATATTCAGCTCATAAAACAGTGAGATTTGTAGGGAAAAAAAAGTTTACTGGCCTTCATTTGGGGAGATTTGATGACTCACTCATGGCTTTGGCTCACAAGAACTTTGTTTTTTCCTTATACAATGTATGTTTGCATAGCTGAGTATTCTTCCTGTCTTAAAATTTATGTGTATTCATTCCCAGTACAGTCTTTTTTAGTGTTTGATGGCAAGATAGAGTTTCTATATATAAGAACTTGCCCTAAACCTAAACTACCTGAATGCTATGGAGAATGACAAGAACCAGCTGTTTCAGCTCAATTGGATCAGTATGGATCAGTGGTTTCTCAGTTAGGCTATTCCAAATCTTTCCTTTCCTTTCCTTTCCTTTCCTTTCCTTTCCTTTCCTTTCCTTTCCTTTCCTTTTCCTTTCCTTTCCTTTCCTTTCCTTTCCTTTCCTTTCCTTTCCTTTCCTTTCCTTTCCTTTCCTTTCCTTTCCTTTCCTTTCCTTTCCTTTCCTTTCCTTTCCTTTCCTTTCCTTTCCTTTCCTTCCTTCCTTCCTTCCTTCCTTCCCTTCCTTCCCTTCCCTTCCCTTCCTTCCCTTCCTTCCTTCCTTCCTTCCTTCCCTTCCCTTCCCTTCCTTCCCTTCCTTCCCTTCCTTCCCTTCCCTTCCCTTCCCTTCCTTCCTTCCCTTCCTTCCTTCCTTCCTTCCTTCCTTCCCTTCCCTTCCCTTCCTTCCTTCCTTCCTTCCCTTCCTTCCCTTCCCTTCCTTCCTTCCCTTCCTTCCTTCCTTCCCTTCCTTCCCTTCCTTCCTTCCCTTCCCTTCCCTTCCCTTCCTTCCTTCCTTCCTTCCTTCCTTCCCTTCCCTTCCCTTCCTTCCTTCCTTCCTTCCCTTCCTTCCCTTCCCTTCCCTTCCTTCCTTCCTTCCTTCCTTCCCTTCCTTCCTTCCTTCCTTCCCTTCCTTCCTTCCCTTCCTTCCTTCCCTTCCTTCCCTTCCCTTCCTTCCCTTCCTTCCCTTCCTTCCCTTCCTTCCTTCCCTTCCTTCCTTCCTTCCCTTCCTTCCTTCCCTTCCTTCCTTCCCTTCCCTTCCCTTCCTTCCCTTTCCCTTCCTTTCCCTTCCTTTCCTTCCCTTTCCCTTCCCTTTCCTTCCCTTTCCTTCCTTTCCTTCCCTTTCCTTCCCTTTCCTTCCCTTTCCTTCCCTTTCCTTCCCTTTCCTTCCTTTTCCTTCCCTTTCCTTCCTTTCCTTCCTTCCCTTCCTTCCTTCCCTTCCTTCCCTTCCTTCCCTTCCCTTCCCTTCCCTTCCCTTCCCTTCCTTCCTTCCTTCCCTTCCCTTCCCTTCCCTTCCTTCCCTTCCCTTCCTTCCCTTCCTTCCTTTCCTTCCCTTCCCTTCCTTCCTTTCCTTTCCCTTCCCTTCCTTTCCTTTCCCTTCCTTTCCTTTCCTTCCTTTCCCTTCCTTCCTTCCTTCCTTTCCCTTCCTTCCTTCCTTTCCTTTCCTTTCCTTTCCTTTCCTTTCCTTTCCTTTCCTTTCCTTTCCTTTCCTTTCCTTTCCTTTCCTTTCCTTTCCTTTCCTTTCCTTTCCTTTCCTTTCCTTTCCTTTCCTTTCCTTTCCTTTCCTTTCCTTTCCTTTCCTTTCCTTTCCTTTTCCTTTCCTTTCCTTTCCTTTCCTTTCCTTTCCTTTCCTTTCCTTTCCTTTCTTTCCTTTCCTTTCCTTTCTTTCTAATACTTTCAAGATTTTCATGAATGATGGGTTAGATTTTGCACAATGAAGCAATGTTCATGTAGTAACACATTGCCTAAGTACAATATTTTCCTGGGCTACCTTCCAGATCTTTTCCAGATTTGATGACTCTGGTGCAATTGAAATAGCTAGGGTCTAATATCAGACATGATCATGAAAAGTCCTGGACTCCAGAACTGAATTCTCCACTAATATAGCTAAGACTGAAGGTGGTGAATTTAAATGCTTTGAGGCATTGCTATTTTTCCAGACTTCATAAAATATCAGCAGCTGATGTGCATATTTCAGTCATGTAAGTGATATGTGGGAGATACATTTATTAGATGCATAGCAAGATCTACTACATTCTGTTGTTCTGATGGTAGCACCGATGAGTTTGAAATAACTATAAATGAAAAAGTTTTTCTTTCCAAGGATCAAAATATATTTCTATTCCCATGTTGATATCCATAATAAATCTTCACAACCACAAGACACTGGTGCTCTAAATTGTTCAGGCTACTAGAAGCAGTCCTAAAACATTAAATTTCATAGCAGTTGTGTTGGATCAGAGTTTATCCCCATACTATGTTGACTGGCCTGTTCCCACATCTTTTTACCAGAATTGAGAAGACTAGCTCAAAAGAAGTTACAAATGCCTGCTAAGGCCCGAGTCAATTCACTCATCTCACTCCCTATGATTTTCTGAAGATATGTCAGATGGTAGAACATTTGAACAAGTTACCACTGGTGCTGTACCACATCTAAACTAAGGAAATAAAGGTGTAAGAGATTCTCCTGGCTCCATAGCCATCATACAGTCTTACTGGTTATGCTGTGCCTTACTTCAGTGCAGGGTGACTCCAGAGATTTAATTAATCTCTATTGCTTCATTTCTTCCGACATATTTTCTTGCTTCAACATGGTTAGAGTAAACCTGTGATTAAGGAACAAATGAAAAAACAGACTCAGGAAATTATACATATATGCATACATACATATATATATATATATAAAATTAGGACAAGAAGACTTCAAGATCCAAAAAATTGGATTCTGAGTTGGTGTAATTGGTGCAGTCATAGTCACTGGTGCAGTGTAACTTTACACCAAGTGAGAATCCAGGACAGAGCCTGCTTTGTTAGTATTAAGAGGGGGAATTAAGTCAAATTATCCTGATATATACTGGATCAGAATCAAGTCTCCTGTAATCCTCCACCTAGATTTTCTTCACTGTCTCGCCTTCTCCATCTAAATCCCCTTTAAATGCACTTGCTTTTCATTTCAGTGGGACTTTAGCATAATTTGCACTTTAATTCTACCTTTTGCTAAATGATCTTAATGTCCTTTACAGGCATTAATTGATTAAGGCTCTGCCTGCTCTTAAGAATGGATGCTTTTATCCTCAGTTTATCCAGGGGGATATTGAAACATATCCAAGTCAAGTAACAAGCTCAAGGTCACAGGAGGGAGGTGAAAGAAACTGGGAATCGAACCTTCACATCTGGATCCGCAGTGCTGCAAGCTCTGCACTCTATTGTGCTCATCATCTTGCGTGTGCATGCAGGGCTGAATCCAGCAAGTTTTAGTGAAGCCTTGCAGTGCGATATAATTAATTTGTTACGAATGCCTATAAATAAAATAAACTCTGAAATGATCCACACTTCTCTGTTGTCAAAAGCATCCCCATCTCTCACAATCCCTGCTCACTGGCTGCTGACATTATTTCTTGGTTAGTGGATGACAGTTCAGTGCCTTGAGTGTTCCTCTCGCTGTAGGGTTAGTAGGATAATTGACAAACCACAGGGACCAGATCCCTGGATTAGGATGACCGGACTGTCAAAACAGCCATGACAAACTCTCACATCAACTTCTACTGCAAGTCAGGTCTATGAGGAAAAAATGCACCTTGGCAGGGCCAGAAGGGAAGTCTTTAGTTTAAATCTTTTCCCACTGCACAAAAAACTACAGCAGGGGGAGGAGAGAGCATGGATCCTTCTGTTTAATTCATAGAAAACTCTGTTACAGCAAGTCACAATTAATTAGAGTACTTGAGTAAACATTTTGGGGTCCTATTGTGTTTGCTTAATGTGTTTACTGGAATGCATGACAGATGTCACTTCTGTTTCTTATTAGAGACTGACAAATGACTGTATATTCAGTGCATGTGAGTACATAGAGGGAATGCAACCCTCGCATGCACACACACAAATTGACTCACTTTTGCAAGGTTAATATTAGCATGTAAAATCTTTGGGCTCTATCTGTATTAATTAGCACAGGACCTTTAACAATTTCAAGTGTTATTGAAAGTCCACTATTATGATTACTGAATAATATCTTCAGGACATATATACTGGTTTTACATTTAAATGGAAAAAGAAAGAACACTTGAAACAATAGTCAAATCATTTACTTTACTTCTGTCACTTTTATAATTTTTCCTAGATTTTCAGAAATTCAATCACACATCTTTGAAATGACAGCTAGAGAGGCATCTGTTTATAAAAAAGAAAAGTGTTCTCATTATGCAAAACTACATTGCAAATTGTTTTTAAAAAATGCAAATACAGAAGAAGGTTATTTACTTAGTTCTGCCAGCTAACATATGGGATTGGGACACCTAGGATTTAAAATCTTTGTTTTGGTTTGGCTTCATTTGGTTTGTTTTAAATATGGGATTTAAAGATTGTTTTTAGTGTGCCATTTGGTCTTTGGAGTATGACCAAAATGGTTCTATAAAATTAATCTTTTGTTTGTTTTGTGTTTGTGGTTTGTTTCTAATTGAGAAATAATTTAAGAAAGCAAAGTAAAGTTAGAAGATTCCACAAGTAATTCTTTACTTAATGTCACAGAATGCAAAAGAGCAACTATAATAACAAGTATGAGAAACTAAAGATAAATGTAGGAGGAACTGACATATTCAACATGAAAAATAAAATAATGATTTTGGTTTACATTCCTCGGATTTTTTTTCTTTTTCTTTTTCTTTTTCTTTTTCTTTTTCTTTTTCTTTTTTTTTCTTTTTCTTTTTCTTTTTCTTTTTCTTTTTCTTTTTCTTTTTCTTTTTCTTTTTCTTTTTCTTTTTCTTTTTCTTTTCCTTTTTCTTTTTCTTTTTCTTTTTCTTTTTCTTTTTCTTTTTCTTTTTCTTTTTCTTTTCCTTTTTCTTTTTCTTTTTCTTTTTCTTTTTCTTTTTCTTTTTCTTTCTTTTTCTTTTTCTTTTTCTTTTTCTTTTTCTTTTTCTTTTTCTTTTTCTTTTTCTTTTTCTTTTTCTTTTTCTTTTTCTTTTTCTTTTTCTTTTTCTTTTTCTTTTTTTTCTTTTTCTTTTTTCTTTTTCTTTTTCTTTCCTTTTTTCTTTTTCTTTTTCTTTTTCTTTTTCTTTTTCTTTTTCTTTTTCTTTTTCTTTTTCTTTTTCTTTTTCTTTTTCTTTTTCTTTTTCTTTTTCTTTTTCTTTTTCTTTTTCTTTTTCTTTTTCTTTTTCTTTTTCTTTTTCTTTTTCTTTTTCTTCTTTTTCTTTCTTTTTCTTTTTCTTTTTCTTTTTCTTTTTCTTTTTCTTTTTCTTTTTCTTTTTCTTTTTCTTTTTCTTTTTCTTTTTCTTTTTCTTTTTCTTTTTCTTTTTCTTTTTCTTTTTCTTTTTCTTTTTTTTTCTTTTTCTTTTTCTTTTTCTTTTTCTTTTTCTTTTTCTTTTTCTTTTTCTTTCTTTTTCTTTTTCTTTTTCTTTTCTTTTTTCTTTTTCTTTTTCTTTCCTTTTTTTCTTTTTCTTTTTCTTTTTCTTTTTCTTTTTCTTTTTCTTTTTCTTTTTCTTTTTCTTTTTCTTTTTCTTTTTCTTTTTCTTTTTCTTTTTCTTTTTCTTTTTCTTTTTCTTTTTCTTTTTCTTTTTCTTTTTCTTTTTCTTTTTCTTTTTCTTTTTCTTTTTCTTTTTCTTTTTCTTTTTCTTTTTCTTTTTCTTTTTCTTTTCAAGATTTCTGAAGACAAGTCTTTTTAATTAAATACTTCTCTTGTTGTTGTTGTTGTTGTTTGTTTGTTTTAGCTATACAGTACCTTCCACTTATTGGATTTTTTAAAGATGTTTCCCATTCTGTCCTTTGGTTAAAGAAGATACATAGACACACACAGACAGTCATGTTTATTCATGTAGTTACAAGAAAATCTGGAAAGAAAAAAAAAACATGTAAAAGCAAACAAACAAAACAACAACCACCAACAGATCTGGACACCTTCTACCCTCAGCGGTGCATAATGTACATTTCAAATAAATCTAGATACATTTAAAAATTTCCTGATATGTGCCCAAGTGACTCTCTAACTTCTTAGGAGACTTTGTAAAGAAAAACAGAATGAAGGACAAGAGTGATCAGCATCTTCTAGAACCACTTTGACTGTCTTGAGTTGAATGAAATGCCATTAGCTTCAGGGATACTTTGCTGAAATCCTGTGTTATAGAAGAGTCTCTCTTGTTTAGAGAGCCAGATAAAAAGTTTATTTTTGGCCTTAGGCCAGTCCTGCTTATTACCTGTGAAACTCGATGTCAGTGGGAGGTTTGAACAAAAATTCTTTTCTTTGTCCAGCCTGCTGGTTCCTTTACTAACATTATTCTCGGTGTGGCAAAGCAAACCTGGCAGTAGGGAAGAGTCAGCAACTTGGAGTCATGCATTTATATTATACCAGCTGCTTCCTTGCCTATGGCAGATATTAGGCCATGATATCAAAGTATGTCTTGGTAATTTTTAAGACTAGAATTACTGCAGAATTACAATTCAAATGTTAAATCACAAGTATTCAGTATTTACTGAATATTTATTTATTTTTTCAGTATACAGGTGTGCATGTATTGGCCTTTAAAGTGATTGCAAGGGGAAGCAAACTAAGAACAGAAAAGGGCAAGGTAGGAAAGTGATTTAGGGAAAGTTAAAAGCAAAGAGATTGCAACAATCTGAAGGGGAATGCAACACCAAAGTAGAACAAAACCTCATACTGTGACACTTAGCTCAGATTTGTTTTTCAGTTCCAGGAAAAACATAATAATAATTACCTGGAAACTTACTTTTCTTGCTTATTATTATGCTTTCACAATTGCTGATGTCAATAACACCCCTAAAGGGCACAAGTTAATGCTGCAAGTTTCTAGCCTGATTATATACAGAAAGATATTGAAACTTTGTAAGAAAGTTTATTCTCATCAATTTTTCAGTCATAATAGTAGGGAGGGAAAATTAGTGGCATTTTCCTCCTCTAACAAACACAGATATTTTTGTTACTTGGTACTGTAAAAATGCACTATATCAAAATCAAAATGTTAAGCATTTTTTTTTGTAAAACAAAGTCATTCTCAAGCAAAATTTTTGGAAGTTTCCTTTTGGAAACAATGACCTGAAATGTATGATTGCTTCTTCCAAACACTACTTTTTTCTGTTCAAGATTCATCTGTGAAAGTCAATTAAATTCATAAGACCTTTTGGTAATACTAACTGCAGTTCTCACAACTCCTCTGTAATAAGAGAGATCCAAAAATATTTGCATCAGGAAACTTAAAATATCAAAAAGCATGTTCCAAAGGGATAATTTGAGCTTTGTAGATAACTTCTATACTCTGATTCAACATTTCTGGTTTAAGTAATTGTATATGATTGGAAAAATCATAGTGCTGCCAAATTCGTGTTAGATACAAGCAAATTTGCCACATAAAAGAGTGACATTATTCAACATGGCAGGAACTGCAGAGCTAGAGTTTGAATATTTTTTCCTGTTAAATACTACAAGCTTTTCCTGGTTAAGGCTTTCTCCAATACAGCAGAACTGAAAATGTCATGCTAGAAGCAAATTTTCCTGTCATATCTCTTCTTTATATTTTTTGCAGTAGTGTTCTTCACTACTCAGTTCCTAATATAACCTTCTGTTAACAACCAAATTATAAAATAGCCTTCTGTTAACAACCAAATTATAATTGTTGGAGATGGTATGGTTCAATATTACACATTCCTGAACCTTCTTGTGTTTTGTACAATTAGCAGCACAGTTAGAGATTTTTCTTGTAGCTGTCAAGGAACACCAAGCTGGTGGAGTTGCAGACACTTTAATTTCAGAAACAGATAAACCTGCTGTTAATAACAGTGAGCAGTGACAGCCCACCTCAGCATTAGTTCACTTGCCAGTGAGATAAACTGGTAAGGTGTAAGCCATCAAAGCAACTCAAAAAAAAAGTCACTTCAACAGAGACCTTCTCACCCTTACAGCACCAAGAGGAGATGATTTTCCTGACCTTTTTTGGAGGATAAAATGACCGAGACTTCTGAAAGCACAAATAATGTCTGTTCAGTGTTAGGAATACTAGGGAGTAATCAATTGGATAATCTTCTGAAAAAGGTCTAAATAGGAATAATAATTAATATATTAAAAGAAAAAAAAACAAAACACCTCAAAAGAGACTGAAGTTCCTTACCTGTTTGCATGTAAGAAACCCACAGAAGCCAAGGATGTTGTGAAGAAGGAGGGCCATTATTCCTAATATGGTGTAAATCAGGACAGAATTACTTCATGGAATTATTGAATCACAGAATTATTCAGGCAGGAAAAGGTCTCTAAGATCATCTAGTCCAACCTTTAACCTGGTACTGACAAGTCCACCACTAAACCAGGCTACCCAATTCCCAAATTCTACATCTACACATTTCTTGAAGACCTCCAAGGATGGTGACTCTACCACTTCTCTGAGCAGCCTGTTCCAGTGCTACACAACCCTTTCAGTAAAGAATGTTCTCCTACTACCCAACCTAAACCTTCCCTGGTGTAACTTGAGGTCATTTCCCCTTGTCTTATCACTCGGTGCTTGGGAGAAGAGCCCGATCCCCATCTTGCTACAACCTCATTTTGTGATTCAGGAGGGAGGGAAGGAAGGAATCATAGAGTGGCTCAGGTTGGAAGGGACCTTTAAGATCATATAGTTCCAACCTCCTTGCCCCACGGGCAGGGATGCCACCTACTAGATCACATTGCCCAGGGCCTCGTCCAACCTGGTCTTGACATAGACAAGATGGGGCATCCATATCTGGGCAACCAGTTCCAGTGCTTCATCACCCTCTGAGTGAAGAATTTCCTCCTAACCTCTAATCTAAGTCTTTTGGTTTAAAACCATTCCCCCTTGTTCTATCATTGTCTGTCTGAGAAAAAAAGCTGCCATCCATCCTTTTTGTAAGCTCCCTTTAAGTATTGAAAAGCTGCAATAATGTCACCCTGGAACCTTCTCTTCTTCAGTCTGAACAGTCCCAGCTCTCTCAGCCCTTCTTCATAGGAGAGGTGCTCCAGTCCTCTGGTCATCTTTGCGGCCCTCTTCTGGAAGGAAGACAAGAAGGCAGGAAGGCAGGCAGGCAGGCAGGCAGGAAGGAAGGAGAAAGGAATGTTTTGCGTGAAAATTATTTTCCACTCATAAAAGCAGCCTTGTGAAGCAGCCTTGTGTTTTTGAAATTTACCTTTAAATTTACGGCATGTCTTGAATGTTTAAACAAGAGCAGCCATACAAAGGAAGTTAATGAGAAGCATCTAACCCAACTTCTGTTTCCTTCCTTGTCCAATCTAAGCTGGAATATCTGTATCTGAATGAGGTGGCTCAAAGTACGATTTGTAGCTATCTTGTCCCTATACACTGGCTCATTCAAAGAGATGTGCAACTGCCTGTAGCAAAAGGAACTTTTAACTCTGACAGAGAAGAACCTAATTTTTATTCTGGAGTGGTCTGGGATAAAATGTGAAGTCAGCTGTCCTTCTGCATCTGGTCTTCATTTGGAAAGTCTAGATTCATAAGCATGAACATTTAAAGTCAAAGATCATGTTTTCTTTTCATTTTTCACCTCAGTGTCTTCAAAGCAAAGTCAGAATTTTGCAAAGAAAAAAAAATAATAATTGCATACACAAATTACATATACACATAAAATAACAATGCATATATTCTTAAAAGGAAAGAAAAGGAATGAACAACAACAACAACTAAATGACCTCCAGCTTAGGATTCATGTCTGAATATAGTGAAGGCTTTTGACTCAACTTCCAGCAATTTCATACATTTGTTGAGATCTGTGAACAAGACAAAATAGGATGAATCAAGATGTCCCCCATTAGGTTCCTACTGATAGCCCATAAGGTCTTATCTTCAGCTTGGGCATTGTGGACAGTATTTTGGCAACATTGAACCAGATCTCAGGTACCTTGTCTAGCACAAGTCAGTGTAAAATTTCTATTAGAGGTCCAGTACTTCTAATAGAAGTTATTATTCTGGATATGTGAACTGCCAGTCTAGTCCAATAGGGAGTTGGAGCAAATGCTTACTTTTCTTCACCGTACAGATTGGCTGAAGGAATTTGTTAGTCACCTTAGATTTAAAGCTATGTGACTTCCATATCAGATAGGGACATTTGTTTGAATCTGCTTCTGCTCCTTGATTGTATGCATTAGGTATATCAGTTATGCAATTTCCAGATCATGTTATGTTTGTTTACTTTATATCTACTCATATTTAACTACTGTTGTATGCATTTTTATTTAGATGTCAACAAGCAGAAATAACTAAGACACATGCAGCCACCTATAATATAAGCATTTTTTACTGGTTACTTGTTTGTGCTGTACACCTATAAGCTTTATTGTACATTGAACAACAGTGAGTTAAAATTGCAAATACCTACAGATCTGAGTCTGCCTTGAGCAGCCTTTTTGGTTCTGATTCCTGACCTACTTTAGCAAGTTTATTTATTTTTTTGCTGAAGGTAGCACCCAGCTTTTCAAAACAACAAATGCTGATCTAGAGAAATATTTCTAAACAGTAACTTAGTTTGAGAGCAGTCAATACCTGTTGTCTATGCAAGTTCTGGGAATGAAGGATTATATCAAACCAAGGATCAACAATTTTGTTTCTCTAGGGAAATACACGATGACCTGAACTGGAATGTATGTGGGGAAATGTTGGCAATGGAGGAGGAAGGAAAGAATGAAAACCAAAGAATGATAGCTCACTCACTATTACTGCACATTGACATATATATGTCCCAACTTGCCTGATGACAGCATAGCCACAGAACTCAGTTTAAATAACAGCCACTGCAGCTAAAGAAAAACAGAGTCGGTGATGAGGGTACTACATGAGAAGACATGAAAGTTAGATCCATGTCCCCGGACACAATTAACTTGCTTTGCAACCTTAACTTGTGCTGGGTGCTTTCATTACTTCCCCCAGATTTGTCTGTCTTTCCCATTCTTTCAGTCAAATGACTGTTCCTAAACTTGGTAGGTATTGCATATGGCACAAGAAAAAGTTATTATTTGAGTGTACCATAATAAAAATTAAAAATGCTTTTGCATTTATTGCAAATTCTGCCATTTCTTTATGTACAAGAAAAAATCACATCATGCCTTAAAACAACCCCTTGTCAATGACTTTCTCTCTTTTGTCAGACTTTCTTCAATCAGTTGTCATCCTAAAGTTATGTGTGAAATACTCAGTCATCAGAAACAACAGGTACAAGTAAAATACAACTCCTTTGGGGCCCCTTGCTGGTAATTTCAATGTCTATCTCACATTTACATGTTACAGTGTAAGGATCTCAGACAGCTGATTAGACTGAGATTCTGCTAATAGTAATGCAAAATAAAATGTTATTGTAACAAATATGTAATTTTTTGGAGATTAGGACTTTGCCTACAAAACATTATTATAAATATGTTATTCAATTTAATATTTATCAAATTATACAGGGAAAATAGAACATCTCCAGCAAAAGTGTAATCATGCCCCTGAATGCCTGTAGTTCTACAAAGGGGAAAAATCTAGCAGATTTCTGAATAAAAATTCAAATAAGCTTTAACTTTTACAGCTTTGAGTACCAATAGGTAGATTAAAAGTTAGCCTGAAAAACATGCCTGAGGGAGCAAACAGTTGCTTAATGAGGATACATGGAATGAAATTAAAATGCAGCCTTAATAAAGATAAATTCAAAATGTAATGTTAGCAAAGTCATATTATTTAAATTGAATTCCCATATATAAAGTGACTAAGTTTGGTCTATCTGGAAAAACAGAATGAAGAAAACATACACAAACCCTCTAACGATCTCCCAAATCTCAAAGGTTGGCTTCAAAATTATGGAATAAGATTTAGCCCACAGAGAATATGCATGGTACGTATAGTGTAGAAAACCTCATCGCAACTTAGTGAATCTTCAAAGCTGTCTCCCCAAAAGGGCTGGATGTGCATATTTTGGCTAGTGAGAAACAGATTAGTTTTACTAAATATTAATAAGCTTTTCCTATACCCTTCAATATTTGTTACAATCTTATGCTGCACTTCTTAGCTGTTAGAGTGTCTTATTGATCTGACACAGGTATTTCAGTGTGCAGTCATAGTGACACTGAACACAGAGATGTTAAAAAAAAAAAAAAATAGACCTGTCAGACTCAGAGTTGAGTTGACAGACATATACTTCATCAGCAGGCACATAATGCTCATTCAGCTCAGCCCAATGCCCCTGTCATTTACAATACTGCACCGGGCTGTGCTAACAAATTATCAATGATCTTCAGTTTCGACATGAGTGAAGACACTGCTTGCATATTGAGCCCGTGCTGTGTTTGTTTGAAAACTGATGGAATATATGAAACCTGTCCCCTCCTGCTCTGTGTCTTACAAAACCACCATCTTTCCAATAGCTACGTGAGAACAGATTCCAACTGGGTTAACTACCTTTAATTGTGGCACTTACCCTCAAAAGCTCTCTCATTGTCTGAGATGGACGTTTGTGGAACAGAAAACAATTTTGATGGAACTAAAGGCTTTTTAAACAAAGCTTCATTTCAGACCTTCCTCTGATTCTAGTGAAGTCTATAATGAAATTCTCATTGCCTTCAATAAGTGTGTAATGAGTGCTGAAATTTTTACTTTGTGAGATCTCCAGCATTCATTAATCTTGCTCTGCAATATTTGCATACTCAGACACTCTTGTGTCTGAAGTTTTCTTTCTTCTTGTAATTTGATTTGTTTTTCACCCAAATAATTTAGACAGTTAAACATTTGGTATATTTAGTTATTCTGTTGAAATAAATAGGATTTAAATGCCCCAGTGTGTCACTGATTTCTTAAGAATGTAAACGCATGTCTCACATCAGAGAAAATGCCCACATACTAGTCCTCAGCAGTATCCAACAGGAGATGCTTAAAGAGGAATATAAGAAAGAGAATATAAGAGTGATCCTTCCCACAACACATTCTTGCAGCCTCCAGCCTTTATTGGTGTTGAGGCTTTTTGAACTCAGGATTTCATCTGAAGTATTGTTAATTTACTTCATTCTTCTTTGAACATGCTTACAAGAGCCTATGGCAGTGAGTTCCCCAGTTTAACCATGAAGTGTGAAAGAGATAGTATTTATTTGTTTTAAACTTGCTGACTGGTAATCTCCTTGAGTGTCCATCTTCATTTGTTATAAAAACGAATGATCATTCTCTGTTACTTACTCCATGCTATGAATGTTTGCCACATCCTTCCTCAGTCATTTTTTTCCCTGTTGAGGAGTTCTCACCAGGAAAATGAGCCTTTCTCTTCTTCTGATTACCTTTGAACACCTTTCTTTCTACTATTTCTAGGGATCTAGATTTGAACTGGGAGGAAATTATCTGCATCCATTATTCAAATTATAGGTTTATATGACTATATGCTGTCTTTAAATCCTATAATTTTGAAGGAAATGTCCATGCTACACAGGGAGTGAAACAAGAAAAAAAGGAACCTAATTCTGGAACCTAATAATGGCTGTTTGGTAGGTGTTCCAACTTCTCAACTGTTCTGTCTCCTTGGGTGTCAACTATAATTTCAGAAATAGTTTTGGGGTTATGTGAGTTCAATGCAGGGTATCACACTTATTCTTAATAATGACACAGCTGATATACATAAGTCTGCCACACCCTGACAAATATCCTATTACATAATACAGCAAAATGTGTTCAGTGTATATGGAAAAAGACATGTTGGAGCAAGTCTTCATCCTACATTTGAAGTGACATTTTGTATATAAGAAGTTGGTTGTGAGATTGAGAAAAATTGCTGGGAACAATTCTTTGTATAGTAAAACCCTTCTCACATAGCTGAGACAGCCTTTAGCACAGCAGCATGCAGCATGTACTGCTCCGAGGCTTATTAGAATTCTGGTGAACAAGCTTCTACAATTATGATTTGATTTTAATTAGTTTAGATATTAGCAGAATAGGCCCCAGCAGCCTTTAAATGTCACTGAGTTTCCCAGAAGGCCAAGGGTGTCTCAGCCATCTTTCCTGCTTTGTCCAAAGGGCCTCTGGGAAACCAAGAAAAAGCCAAGAAATATCAAAGACTCGAGTATACTGTGGTCACCCACACTAATCAGCATTTTGTCTGTTAAGTGTCTCTTTGACTTACATTACCGAACCTTTTAAAAGAACCACATCTTAATAATTTCCTGAAATTGCCCACTAAGGGCATGTGTAACATTTAGCACATTATTCTATACACTGCAGTGAGGTTCATCAATCAATCAAAACAGAGTGTAATGTGCACGTTTTATGCTACTTCAGAGGAAAAAAAAATGTTGTTGTTGAGAACTTTTCAAAACACATTGCTACAAGTCTACTGGGATGGTAATTAATTAGAAAGAAGGTGACCGGTGTAATTGTGTAGGGGGAAAATATTATCAGGTAGATGAAGGGATGAAAGACACGGACTCCTGATGGCTCTTGAACAAGGAGACATTTATTGCCCTTTTTCACTACTACATATACTTTCCCTGCAGCCCCACGTGCTGTCCACGCGCCCGAATCTGTCATAAAATTGGTTAGAGACCCTCAGACATAATCACATGCAGAATTACGATTGTAAAGTAGCATGCCAACTAGAATCTACATCAGTCAACAAGCCACTAAGCGCTTGGGATGTTGCTTCACAGAGATGCTGCTTCTCACTCACACAGCACAATCACACAATCATGCACAGAGGCCTCTTGCACTTCTCATTCATACCACAAGAAAATATCACTTAAAATAATTTCTCCGCAGCTTCAGGAGGTCCTTGTCTACTCTGATGGTGAGCGGCTAAGAGTGGAGACCTCTCCAAGGAAAAATGCTCGGGGTGCACCTAGGGGCGTCCATTCCACAGTCGATCCCACAGCCGAGCAGAGCGGCTCCTAGCGCAAGGAATGATGTTATTATAGTTTTGTATAATTACAGCAAAGAGATGCATTGCAATAAGGAGCAAGTGTGGTGTTGACCATCTGTTTCATGATTTGGTTTTTCGCCCGAGCAATTAAACCTTACACATGCTGTTGCTGTTACACTTCCCAGGATATCTAATTCCTGTGGCTCTAGGGGCGCTTGCGGTAAGTAGACAGTCCAGTCTTTGTTATCTGCCGGGTTCCCCACCAGACATGTCATAGACAGGTCGTTTCGTTGGCTCCACCAGATCCACGAACCTCCTCCCATCAGTTCCAACTCCCTCCTTTCTAGCTGTTTGCCACACTATGCCCCCGAGCCACCTCCCTCCTGACCTTTAGTGCACCGCCGTATTAATCAGCTCCAGATTATCACCGAACGGGTCACCCACAGGTAGATTCTGACTGTGGAGCAGCTTTTTTGTTAGCTGAAGCAGTTGATTTGTTCCTGTGAAGCTTGGCGATTGAAGGGTCGTTGAGGAGTCTGGAGTCCTTGACTATTGTTCAAGTCAGTCCTGTAGCTTTCAGAAGAAGAAAGAAATGTAGAGTTAAAAAAGTTAGAGCATAGATCTGTAGAGGGAATTTAGTAAGCAAAACACCATGACAAATATTATTATTACCAACATAAAATTAAAATTTGTTGCTAGACTTATAAATGGCCCCAGGAGACTGTTAACCTAAGGTTTAACAAAACTAAGTGGACTTAACTCCAAACTTAGCTGTCTGAAAGTGCACTCGGAGTCAAACCTCTTGTTATTATAGTAAATTAAGACTCAGATTGGTTGTCTAAACAAAGGTAAATTGTGCCTTTTGAACTGCATTAGAATATTGAAGACTTCAGCTTGAGCTCCCAGGTACAACTCAGATCTACAAAACCTCCTCCCTCTGGAAGAGAACCTGAAGTTTAGGCAAGACATCATGACAAAATGGTGTTTTGTTGGCATGAAACTAAGAAATAGTTCATGTGTTCAACATACAGTCATGCAGTGGTCTTTGGAGTTGCAAAGCATGCTGTTGTATGTTGTATTATCAGGTAAGGACAGAAGCCAAACCTGAAGCATTTTGGTCCACGTGTCCCATAAGGAATGGGATGTGTGTGCTGTCCCCAAGTCAGCCTTAGGCTCTGTCTAGAAGTTTTATTCTTGCTACAGATCACAACTATGCCAGAGAACATGCCAGCAATAAAACAGGATGGATGAGAAGCAGCTATGTAGAATCACTCTCAGTCCCTGTTTTGTTTAGCAACAGCAGTGACTAAGGAAAAGGGGCTATACTTAGTCCATCCCAATTCTTCTGGTGATGTAGTGGGTAGCACAGGAGGTTGGAGTCATATGGGCAGTGCAGTCTAGCTCTTTGTTTCTTATTCATTTTCTTCTGCTCCATCATGAGTCCTTCACAGACTACAGCCCCTCAGGGGTGTTTCCTGCCCCAGGATGCAAAGAAACAAGAGATCTGTGTGCTGTTATTTTCACCCTGAAGCAGTTTCCGGACTTTTACTCACCTCATATTGTAAGCCTGGTTCTAATAAGAATCTGTGGCTTATGCAGTTCATCTGAGGGTGTGTGTATGTGCATGCTTTCACGTTTATCGGTTTGTCCCTAATGACTTTCTAACATACTTGTCATGGTCAACATAATTTGAGAGATTGACAACTCTTTCAATGACATCAAATTACCAGAAATGTCATTTGCAAAAAATCCCTTTTTTTTTTTTTTTTTTTGATTCCATTTAGGGATGGCTGCAGTTCAAACTTATTGTGTATATTAGAGTCTGCAGGGAAGAGGAACTACATAGCCCACTAGTGGGAAAATTGTGGTGCTTGCACTATTGGACCTCAGAAAGTCCCAACTTGTCACTTCAAGCCATAAGAAAACAAGCTTCATTATATCTATTGTTCTTGAAAGTAGAAGTAGTTGGCAAATATCTTCTCTGTTAAAGGGAGTTTATGCAGGGTCATATCCTGAAGTAGAGCCTTTCTGAAGTAACTAGGAAAAGTGTTTGTTTTTTGTTTGTTTGTTTGTCTTCCTTCTGACCCCTTTTTCTTTTGCAATTTAAATGAAAGGTTGTTTTTATTTTGTATAAAGATTTCTCAGTTTTAACTGCCATTCTACCCTCTGATTGATGGATGAGTTATCCATTGTCTATATGCTTACCTCATCATTGTAGCTTTTGAATGATCTTATAACATTAGCCTTACAGCAGGGTAGTGACTCAGATTTTGAAGGACTCTCTTCCGATTTGCAAGTAGAAAATTCTGCAGGAAGAGCATTATATGACACCATGTAAGAACTGTAGGTCTTCATACCAAATCCTCTGTCCTATTTCCTAGTACTTGCTCAGGGCTCCTTCTTTGTTTACATATATAGGCTGGATTCTGGCTTGAGGCATTGCACAACTGATCAAGGCATGTGCAAAAGTTGTGGATCCTTTTGATTAGCTCAGGTAGGTGTTGCGTGAGAGTTGCCTCTGACTTCCAGTCCTCCCTTTACTTTGTTCTCTTTTTTGTGTGTGAACTTGGTGTGTATTCATGAAACAATGTTGTCTGGACCTGCAGTTTTGGGATAATACTGCCGTCCACCCAGAATCCATTCATTTGTGTTATGAAACAACTTGGAAATATGAAGATACAGTTTTGCACAAGTGCCTTCTCTAATTCCTCACCTACTTTATACTGGAGGAGAAGTCAGCCCAAGGGATGAACAGAAAAAGTACCAGTTGTGAAGGTTGCTTGGAACTGCCTTTTCCTAGAGTTCAGCTCAATCCACAGCCCTACATCACAGAACACAATTTAGTAGGACAGATGCCACCAAACTTATGTAATTTTCTCTGCACCAACTTCTAGTCAAGAATATTTGCAACTGAATAATTTGTAATAAGTTTGTAATAAGAGCAAGAAATGTCTTCAGTGCAAGTCTTTCTTCTCTTGTTCTTTTCAGTCACTCAGCTTTTGTCTAAGAGATTATATTTGATAGAGAGAGGAAAAGCAACTGAGATATGTTACATTAAAGGGCCTATCATTGACAGTGTTTTATATTTAATTACAGCTTTGATTCCTGTTTGAGAATAGCTATAAGGCATCTTATTGTTTACAGTCACCTCTGTCTCATTGACAGCAGGAAAACTTTCACTTTTTTTTTTTCCTTCTACCGGCATTTTTTGTTTCTGTGAAATGAATGGTGGATCAAATCTGTCAATTCTGAAACTTTTATGTACAGCAGATTTTTATTTTTTTAAAAGGATATTTCAACCACAATTTACTTTCCGAAGAAATTATGACTTATTAAGCATATGAGATTTACCTTTTATATTCTTCTGCACTGAAGCTAAAAAATACAGTTCCCACTCATCCAGCCTACTTAACAACTGGAAATCTTTTCCCCTATATGACAGACACCTTATTTATTAAAAAAAAAAAAAAAAATCAATTATGCATAGCTGTTTTACCTATGTCAACTATTTTGTTGCACAGGAAGATCTATAGAAGTGTGGATAGATCAATCAAAAGTGTGAAAATTGGGAAAATAAGCTAATCTGTTAGAAAAAGTTAAAACCTATAAACTCATTACTAAATTGTGGTAGATATAAAAATTATAAAAAAAAAAAAAAGATTAAGGGCTAACATGCTTGTGAGAAAGATATACAGTTAAGAAGACAGAGATGCAGTCACAGAAACATAATCACAGATTAGAAAGCATCTGAAAATGCCCCTGTGAATATTTTCTATGTAAAATGAGTCATCTCTTTTAATTTTAAGAAAAGAATATAGTCAACTAGAAGCACACATAGCTGTAATTGTAAACACATAATTAGAAACTGTAATGATGAGTTAAATGCTAAGAAACCACATCTGCTCCCCAAGTTGTTTGCTGCTAGAATTCTCCCCTTCTGTATGTTCCCAAACAAAGACTGACCAGGGCTTGTTCTCTGTCCTGAAGACCAGCTGGGAGGAGACAGCTTGCATCCATATGCTTATATACTCTTTCCCCTGAAAGTAGAGTGGCTGCATCCCACCTGTCACTTGGAAATGGTTCCTATATTGTGTTAACCCCTATATTGTATATGTAATAGCTAACAAGGCCCAAACCCATGGCTGAAAGCATTTAGACAAATCGGGTTGATCACAGGATGATGCTCAAGCCTCTTTCTTTGTCTTTCCTAGTGGGAGGACAGTAGATAAATAGGCCTTGAGAAAGAACTGGGTGGAAGGATCAGTTCAGAAAGAGCTGCTTATATTTCTAGTATAGAGAACTGGGGAAGTCACTGTAGAAACACGAATCTCAGCTAAGCAATATACAGAAAAGGCATGACAGGGATACAGGATACTAGATGTATCCAGACGTAACCAGATACTAGATACCTGAAATACATTCTAATCCACAGATACCTTCTTCATTACACTGTTATTTTTCAAAATTTTAGAAATGGCATATGTATTTCTTTTCTTCCTCCTTTCTCTAGCAAACTCATTGTAATATATGTCATATACATGCCAACATCATGGCAGAAGAATTAGAGATGTACTGTGGCATCAACACTTACTCTAGACTGTACAACTCAGTGCAGAGGATATGTCCTTTCATATAGTCTGCCACATCACATTGTTGATAAAAGTTTCCTGAAGCCTGTTCCCTTTTCCTATCCCCCAAAACAATGAATTGAAAAATGCCATTCTTCTGTCCTTATATTCCTGTTCCTATGCTGCCTTCCTTGTATTCTCAGACCCATCTCTCAGTGTGTTTTAATATGAACGGGTATATTAAGAGTCAAATAATGTATTTAGATAAGTTATAAAGATTTCTGCTTATCCCAAGGAGCAGGCATGGGGAACTCATAGTGATTTTGTTTATTTTCTTGTGCAGCAGGAGGAGTTTGAGTGACTTACACCTTTACCAGAACTCAATCATGATGTGGTTTTGTGTTTTCTTAAGGGACCTTTAGCTATCCCTTCTTTTTGGATGTCTATTAAGAGTGTTCTTACTGGGTCTCTCTTTGTGGAAATTGCATCTGTGGGTTACTTTGCACTACTTTGCAGCTACAAGAGCAGCAATCCCAGTTACCCACAAATAAAAGGAAAACCAAGAAATGTTAAACTGCTGTTCACTGTGCCTCAGCTAGACCTTTCCTTGCAAAGGGGCAATGGGAATAGTTATTTTTCCAGTGTTGCACTGTCAGAAGGAACAGTCAGGCAGAATGTAATGCTATGCTGCTTATAAAAACCTTTATTCACAGATGATGTTTTTTTTATTCTTTGCTTTTATTCTCTTCTCTTTTTTTTTTCTCTTTCTTTCTCTCTCTCTCTTTTTTTTTTTTTTTTTTTAATTGTATATGAGAAGGTTTTATATCCTGTTATGGTGCAGTAAAGCCCCATGCAGAATTACAGCCATAACCATGTAAGGAGTGAAAGTACCCAGATAGCCTGTGCTAAGTAAGGCAGGATAAATCCAGCAGGGTTCAGTTAACAAAAGACTTGGCAGACTAGGTTCAACAGAGCTTGGTTCACAGGGGTTGGAAAGTGAACAAACACCTGCTACTTTCTTTGTAAACTCAGAAAAGTTAAAAAAGGAAAAAGGAACAAAAACTGAAAAGAAAAATAACACCTCCTCACTAAAAGCCCTCTTCTTCACATCTCACCTTCCCTTCTATAGACCAGTGTTTGTGTTTTGTTTCCTGAAAACTTCCTTAAAGCAGTCCTCCTTTGCATAACCCATGCTTACTTTTTTTTTTTTTTTTTTTTTTGCCTTTGTGACTGAATGGGATGAAGGTCACATCATGCAGTATCTATAACGACAGTGAAGTGCATAGAAGGCAGTTTTCTTTCTACTCAGATATGTAGACAACTTCACTTTGTCTTTATTGGTCTTTTGTGTCATGGTAGTACCAATAAAAACATGACTTCTAACTCTTTTTCTGGTAGTTTTAAACTCAGAGACTAGAGGACTTTCCAGTGGTGTATGAACAATGCCAGCAAACTTGATAATAAAAAACATTAAACTGGTGATGCTGTGGGGAACGAAGAAGGTTCTGTCTGTTGGTCTCTTCATGAAGAAGAGATCTTGGGAAGGAACAGGATTGATAAGGCTCTGTTCATGTGTCACGCCATCATTTTGGTATTTTTTGGACATTTTTCTTAAACTATATTGCATTTCTAGTATGGAGGGTAAGAAATGTTTTTGTTTTAAAATCTGACAAAGGGCATCAAAGTGTTTCTGAACATGTTTTAAGTGTGACTTTATCATTACTAAAACTCACCCTTTAATGGTTTGACAGTGCAGGTGGCCACTCAAGAAAGAAGGATTTCTTGAATTGCAGGGAAAAGTAACCTTCTTCTGACAGAAGCTGAGTTGAGCCTTTCTAATATATACATACATATTTATGTGTGAGACATACCTGAACAGTGTAGCAAGAGAAAGAAAGTGAAAGGGTGCTCTGCTGTAACTGAAGAATTGGGACATGAGCCTATGGGCTTTGGCACACCCTTTTTCCTCTGCTGGATCATACCAAAACTGCTAAGCTCTCTGTCACAACTTTCATATTACTCAGTCAGATCTATAAGAGAAGTATCATTTTCTATTAAACTTTTAACCCATTTTGAGAATTTTGATGTGTTTTTCCATTTATTCTAATTTTAAAATAAATAAATAAAACAACAGCAACCCCTCTTCCATTATTAGAATCACTAAGTGTGTGAGAACAAATAAATAAATGTAAAGAAGCAGGATTTCAAAAGAAAACAACCTGCTTTTCCCTAGGAACACAAAACCAAAGAATTCTCCATCTAGACTTACTGTTTTCTTCTGCTCTTTGAGGCAGTTCACTGTGGGCTTGGGAACATACATTCCCAGAGTTTCAAATACTCTCACTGATAAGGGTCTCCAAGCTCACAGATCTACTTACAGTGCTGGCACTAAAGCTCTGGAAGATTAACCCAATTCTGAAGTTGAAGACTGCCTATTACAAATCCCTCTCAAAGAATATAGGAGACATTTGAGACAAATTTTTTTGTTAGTGGGAAGAGCAGAGAAACTTAAATGAACAAAGCCAAACAGTAATTCCACCTTTAATTCAACTACTACTTATGAATCTCCTCTGATTAAAGATAATTCCAGCATTTTAAAGATCAAAGTCTTGCTGGTTGCTTGATTGGTTTTTAAATTCTGGTTTTATATTGTACTAACCTATACACCATGGGAAAAAAAAAAATCAGCATGTGCCACATTGAGGCATACTATCTCATTTAAAAATATGAAATGAGAATTGCTTTTAGATTTATTCTGTTAGAAAGATCTATCTCATGACATCAATAACAGAAGATACAGTTCTCAATCAAGGACTTGCCATGATAAAAATTTTCCAGGGAAGCATACAGTTAAGGATATTTTGGGGTGCTTTCTATGAGACACTTTAAAGATGTGCTGCCAAGATGGGGTGCTTACAATGCCCTGAAATGAGGACCTGTTGAGATGTCACAACTTGAGACATCTGAATTTCCGGTTACATTTGAAAATCTCATCTGTGTTTGTAGCATCTTGTCATTCTTATATGTGTACTGTTTTGAGGGATTTTTTTTTTGTATGTGTGAAGAGAAACTAATTCCAGAACTTTGCTATATCATTTTCATTACCCTGCTGCACAATGTGAATATTTTCAAGCTTTTCCTTTTTTCTTTATAGCAAAAGTTTTAGGAAGTTTATATAAATTAATAAAATCCTAGGCTCTATGAAGCCAATCTTGCTTTGAACACTCTTTTATTGATCTTTCAGGTAAATCTACTGTGAATGTTATGAGCCAAACCCAGATCACTAACTTCAAACAGAATTGGCAGTACCTGTAGAGAGTTTTCCCTGGCAGACAAGCTTTCACTAAAGCCAGGAGAGCAGAGGTGAGGATAAAATACTTGCTTAATTAACATTTCAGATGTATTGCAGTTTGAGTGATTTAAGGTAGCTTAAACTATCCCTGTTGTATTGTGGAGGATGTCATTTTTATAGGATATAGATCTCAGTCATACACTACTGATTAGGCAGGTTAAAATGAAGAGAACAATTTAATTTACTTATGCTTCTGGTTTTGTTTCCCTCATTAGAAGACTACATCTTCCTTTCACCAGTTTCCTGAAGTGAGGATTGTTGGGAAAGTCATAGAACGCTTTTATTATTTGCTAAGACTATTTTTCATTATTCTGAGAGAGAGGGAAAGAAAGATTCACATCTGTCTGCCATTTTGTATAGTGCTTTTCCCTAAAGACTTCATCCAAGACCCACCAGACAACTGAAAGTATCAAGTCTTCCCTTCCCTTCCCTTCCCTTCCCTTCCCTTCCCTTCCCTTCCCTTCCCTTCCCGTCTTTTTTTTTTTTTTTTTCCCCATGGGCAAGGCAACACATTCAGAAACACTGTCCCACGGTGAGGCTGATACATCTTGAATAAGAATGGTGAAAACTGATTTTTAGAAGTCCAACTTAAGATATCTACAAGTGCCTTCTCACACATACAGACTATTAAGGAAAGGAAGCAGAATACTAATCTGAAAAGTAAATCAATCTTGCTATATATTTTGTGAACTTTTATTAGTGACAGAGTCCAAAGAATCTCATCAACCTCTCTAATATATATTACAGTAATTGCATCCAAAGAGACTTCACGTAGTTTTTCTCAGTTCTGGACTCAAATCTCCAGGAAATTGAAGGTTTAGTTAGAAAGTGGACAGCTGACAGAGATTTGTGCGGTATCACAATATTGCTAGGATTCATGGAGGTTCACCTGAATGCTCAGCAAATTTTCCAAATCCAATTAACCAAAGGGGCTGTTTCCTATATAATAAAAATGATGAGTGTGATAACAACTATTTCACAGCTTGAACTATCGCTTAAACTAAGGATGAGTGAGCCGGCTTGGCTATAAAGAAAAATAAATGGCTATGCTTGCCATTTACACTATACTCACTTCATCCTGTGCTGGAAGCATAGCTGAGCAATTTATATTATTGCGCAACAATGGCAGTGCAGCAATTGGTACCTGAAAATAATTTATGTTCACAGTGATAGAATGCAGTGAGAGTTATACGTGGTGTAAATGAGAATTAGGATGGTCTGAAATAAATACAGATTGGAATAGGTGTAAGAATTTTTTTAATGATCAGAGTTGCATCTTGTTATACAAAGTCTGAATTGTTTCTCAGTTCATATGTCTGTGTATATTCACACATAAATGTTCTTGTCATTATACAGTACCAACAATGAACATTCAAGAATGTATTTCCATTATGGACTAGGAGAAGACACAGTTCACATTATTATAGCCTGAATAGTTAAAAAAGGAGGGGAGGGAAGGAATAGGGAAACTAATGGCGGCCATGTTGTTATCAAGTTCAAATTTAAGATGAATAAGATAAACTAGAAAGGACTGGATAAACAGAAAGACAAAAACAAAGCTAGAGAAGGCTAGAAGATGTGATAAACACCCAGCACTGAAGAGAGACGTGAAGTAAAGGGGTTATTGTCTCCTACCTGCATATGACACTAGAAAAGATAGGACCTATCTCTACAGAGGCAGAAACAGATATAAAAACGAAGTAAAACTCTTTTAAAATTATTTTTTTGTTAGAAGTAACAGGCTTCTAAAGCACCTGCATTATTTCTTTCCCCTTTCATTAAAGGAAGATAGGTAATGTTGTCTATGGAAAAACTGTCATGTTTCTCTGACACATCAGAGCAGGAGGTGGAAGGTAAGACGGGGAAAAAAAATTCCTTGTGTATCTCAGGAAATCCTTGAAAGGAAGGAGGGGGAGATTTACAAGAAAAATTGCCTCTTTAATTCAGGGCAACAATCAACAAGGAAACCTAAAACAACAGCTCCCATACTATGACAGAAACCTTGATAACTAAAACACAGATTTTATATCCATTCTGAGAGAGACAAGAAATGACAGAGAATGCCTGGTTTTGTAAAGTATGACACTTCTGATTCTGAATGTTGGTAATTACAACAAAGATGCTCAGAAATAGAATGATGTTCTTGCAATAAACTCAATCACAAACTGTCAGCTCAGTGGACCAGTAATAGTTTCCTATTGTGTTTTAGTTTCCTGTTGTGTTTGTAGATGTGTTTTAACATTGGGAATAGCTATGTGTGTATGGATAAGAGTGAAGATGCAGTATTTTTAGTGATATTTCACATGCAGATTTTCCTTGGTGAACATCCCTAAAAACCACTGAACATGGGTAATATCATTGGCTTCACCTGTTCATTAAAGCATATGAATTTTCTTTGGGGGACACGGCACAGTCGAGATTAAATCTGTAAAATTTCAGATGAAAGATGAATTAGTTTATCAAATTGAGATCTCATAAAGCTATCAGTCCTTATTTGACTTATGTGATATGCTGATTTAGAGAAAGCTGTAATCACATTTGCAATGGAAATATGACTGGTAACATTGTGATTTGAGGATGACACTGGTGTTAACTTGATCAAGAAAGTATCAGTCACAAAAAATGAAACATCAGGGTTATAAAATGTTTAAAAAAAAAAGATAATCTGGAGATAGAGAAACCAAAAAAAGCCAAGGAAAGGGAAAAGTTCAATTTATCAAATAAGCAAGTTTTATAAGGTATTATAAGCCACAAGCTGCTGTAAATATCCCTTTTCCTATAAAATTCACAGACCGAAAGACCTCAGGTTTAAAATATTTCACTTGCAGAAATTGCTAGCAGGATCAGGGCCCAATCTTGTAACTTGTAGAAGAATATTTAGTTCTATGGAGACACTGCAAATGTGTCAAAAGAAAAAATCTCTTGATGCCACTTTTAACAGTAAATGGCATTATTATACTTCAAGATAGACACCAGGCCCCGAGTCAACATTATTTCAGAGATGAATTACTGAGAAGAGTGCTACAAACCTGTCTTACTCTAAACAGAAATTAAGGTGACAGGGTACTCGCGGGACTGAGACAAGTTAAAAGGAACTCTATTGCAACACTAAAGTTAAAGCTGACTCTTCTAATTTGACATTCTTTGCATTACCAAGGAAAAAAAAAAAAAAAAAGGAAAATGAAAAAAAAAGAATGAAATAACAATAAAAAAGCTACAGTCTATTTTAAGATTGCACAACTCACATTGAACTGAATATGTTTAAACAAGTGCATATGTGAAAAGCCCTCCCCAAACCAGCCCAGTGCAAAACATGATATACGCAAAAAAAAGATTCAATCATTAGTCCATGCTCTAAGCTGCATGTCAACATCTCAGTAAAAGATGTAAAGCTCCAAATTCACATATTCAAGACAGAACCTTTTGAAAAGCAACCATTCAAAACTGCCAACACACTGAAGACAAAATGAGATTTGATAGAGGTGACAGAGCCTACAGCATCAGATTAGCTCTTTATTTGTCAGAGTGAGCAAAATAAGTGGTACTCACTCTGACAGACTCACTCATGACCTTTATTCTGCCAGCCCAAATGAAAGGGAGGACATTGAATGTAATTTTGCAATCTGGAATTGTTGCTCAGGAAGCTTGTAAACGGTGATTTGAATAGGAAATGAAAAATGTGACCACCAAGACTTTATCCTGGGCTGAGCTGTCACTTCTCGGCTTTACCATTTGCCTTGTCTTGTGTTCAAACAGAGGTTCAGTCATCAACTCACAGAGGAGCATTCAAAAGACAAAAAGCCCACCACCTCCAGATGTCTCTTCAGTATGACATTGCAGCCAGGCACCATCATGCTTTGGAATCCACATTTCTCTCTCATGCTTGCTCTTTCCCTCCTACACTGCCAAACTCCAGTGGGAAGGGTGTTACTGAAAACAGCGCATGCTAACACTCTGTCCATATGGGGCTGAGATGGCAAGAGGTGAGAAGGGATATTTGGTAGGTGGAAAAGCCCTGTTTCATGACAGCTATCAAGGGAGAGCTATTAAGGTCCCTTGTCATTTGGCTAAGTCAAAGAGCGTGATGCTGATCAACAGTATAAGTTGCTTCTAGATATTCCATTTTACTATATAAAGCGATGATTTAAATACTATAATGTGCAGGCACAATACTGAAATACTATAATGTAAGGCACAAAAGATCAGCATTTGGGCAGTATGGGTAGGGAGAATGGCTGAGAAGAACATCGTCAGCCATCCATAGATAGTCCAGTTCTACTCCAAAACAAGGTCCTGCCAATGATTGCTCTTTAATTTTAATAGCTGATGACCAACCCCTGCAATTTGTACTATTTCTGTAGTTGATCTTTACACAAAAGAGGACAGGGGCAGGCAAAGGCAAGTATTTAGAAAATATGGCTGTTTCTCTCCTGCTAAACAGGTCCTGAGAAAGATCCAGCGCTGGACCATTGATCATTCCTACTGCTTACCTAATATCACAGTTTCTGATGTATTTTTGCAATTTTTTGTATTTTTGCATATTTTGTATTTAGCAGTCTGTAACTCATCTATCCTTCTAAATTAAAAACAGGGTCTGAGAACTGGCATGTGAATTTTAAGTAGTGCTTATTATTAATCTGAGCTAAAGCACTGGGTTGTTTGTTAGGTTGGTTTTTTGTTGTTGTTTTATTTTGTTTTGTTGTTGTTGTTTGCTTGTTTGTTTTTTTGTTTTCTGGCTCTCCCACATCCTCCTTGAGAAACCCTGGCTATAGATGGAAAATAATTCAAAATATAATTCCTAACACTCAGAGCTGTTTGCATCTGTATTTTTTAAAACTCAGATTTCAAACCTTGTTCAAGCCTCAGCTGTGTTAATTTAATTCTCTTTGGTGTTACTAATGAGTTTTTGTAGCACATGTCTTTACTTGGGCTTTGAGGTTCCTTTTCTCTTTTTCAAACATTATGGAGCGCATTTGATTCATTGTTAGACGTTAAAAAATTTCAAGACATTAAAGAAGGTCAAGATGCAGTGACTTTCCCTGTATATCTGCTGCCTGATTGTCTGTGACCTGGAATACCCATGGCTGGATTTGTGCTCTCTGAGAATTTTTCTCCCTCTTGCCTGCTGAGATATGGATTCCATGAACATCTCTCTACAACATGTGGAGAGTCCTGTTCCTGCTGGCTTCTCACACCAAATCTCTGTGCCAAATAGAAGGATACACATTGTTTTGGAGACATACCTCTCTTTAGCTACTCCTACTCTCCAAGTGGTTAAATCAGACCAGAGGGAGAAAATGTCACACACACATTAAGGGGCAAAATTTATGAGTAAAAGGAGGAGCAATTCTAGGATGCAGAATATTTCTGCTTGGTCTTTTTTTTTTTTTTTTTTTTCATTTTTTAAATATATCTCAAAATATTTGTGATCTGCATGCATCCTCTCATTCAGATTTTTATCCATAACATTTATGTCCGGAATCATTTCTGTTCCACTATCTATTTTCTTGTTTGGGCCCTCTTCTCAGTGAGGACAGGTATTTCTATTCTCAATCCAGACTTTGCCCTTGGAGTAGCCTCTGAAATATGTCACTGTCTATCACTCAGGGACATATGTTTTTCCATTTGATTTCAAATGATTTAGACAAATTTCAAATTCACACATCTTCAACAAAAACTTACAGGCCCAATATGTTTTGGGTTAGATGTTTCTTTTCTTTCTACTGTTAAGAAAATAAAAGTGAAGCTCTTTGATATCAATCAGATGCAAATTCTGTCAACTCACTGAAAATATTTTGAACGTATTTGTTTCTGTGTAGAAACTACTAAGATTTTTAAATGTTTTATGACCAGTATGTCTTTGTTCCTGTTTAAGAAATAAAAACAATTTTATTCAAACTTCCTCCAGTTTTCTCTACCATTGCCTGACATAAGCTGGTTGAGGTTTGTAGGATTTACTTTGTAATGACAATCAATTTTATCCAGTTCCCTTCTGTTACTCATCCCAATGAATATGCTACTCTGAAAATACAGTGGATATAGTTTTATCACTGAATTAAATAAGGTTTATAATTGATGTGAATATGGGAAAACAATAGTTGCATTTACTTGTACTACAGTAAACTAGGTCACTGTAGATGTAGTTGAGCTACCTTTATGTCTGCTACGGTGGAGTTCAATAATATTGTAATCTTGGCAGTAGAAGAGTAAGCACAGTCTGAAGAAATATAGCCAGGATTAAATATTTGGATGGTTAACCTGTACAACACTTCTTTAATACAGTGGTACCACTATCAGTAGGCAAATTTCCCTGGGAATATGAACTTGGTCTTTAACCACACCGTGATGTACATCTTTGGCAAACCCTGTTTTATCTCCCTAAAGATGATACTTGATTTAGAAATACCATAAATTTAACCCCTGGATCAGAAAATGCTTTAATTTTGGCTGTTTTGACCACATGGCAAGCATGTAATAGGCCCCAATATCTAAATTTGTAATCTGTCTTGATTCAAAAGAATAACCTAGGAATAAAAGACTTAATCCCATTACAAGGTCCTGATTCATTATTTGACAGAGTACAAGAACATGGTTTGAGATGCTGCCTGGTTGGAGATGAACCAGAAAGGACGGTAATGTTACTGAGACACTTATTTTGATGCCATCAGTCTGCATTCTTGTTGTCCTAAGATCCTGCCTCTACAGGGACTAAGAGAAATTTTGTGGGGTGTTCAATGCCCTCTAATCTCCTAGAACTTGCAGCTGGGATCCACTTCACTAAACAATGTACGTTTATTGGCAGGTAGTCTGACAGCTTTTTAAAGTTGCTTGGCAGCTTGTTTTTAGCAACATGTTTTTATGTTCAGTATTACCACATTGCTTTTAGATTTGTGTGATACTAAAAGAACAAAGCTCCAAGCCATCAATGTGGGGTGCAAAGCAGGACTAGCTATAAAAAAATCAGGAAAATACACCTTAGGGTTTCATTCAAGCATCTTAACAGTTATGTTTCCTGTGCAGTTACTTTAAAGGGGATTTTTATTTTATTTTTTAACCTTAAACTTGCAGATGTCTAAGGCAACTAAACTGAACAGTGTTCAAATATCTCTTCAAATATCTGTGAAATGTTATCCAAACCACTTTCCAGGAAACTTAAGACAGAGCAAGACACCTTTGTTGGAGTGTGATGTGTTAGTCAATCTACCTACTATTCAGGAATATGGCTGATTGCAGTTAATGGGGAATAATTGCAGTGCTCAAATTCAGCAAATGCACTAGGTTGTAGATGCTGCTTTTCTCTGTTCAGAGCCTGTCTATAAACCAAATTGAGATATCATAAGAGGCAGAAAAATATTTTGGGGTGTTTAAGTAGGTGTGCTGAGTACAGATAGTTTTGCTTGATTTTTGTTTTTACATTGGGGTCAAACAGTTTGGTGTATAGTGACAATACATCAAGTGTATGGGTTCTGTTAATTCTTTTGTAAACTGAGTGTGCTAGTTTTGTATGCCTTTGCATATTGAGTTCCAGGGAATAAAATATAAATTATATCGTATATATCCTCCAAAACTGAGCTATTGGTAATGCCTCTGTCATATTAAATAAAACTGTCAGGATTATGCAGTGAAGGGGTTCTCATGTTGGCAGTAGCAGAGAGGCTTTATTCTGCATTGGCTTTCAGAAGCTGTGCCCTCCAATAACCTCAGTTGTAAACAGCCAAGACAGTACAAAAAAATGTGGCCCAGTTCAAAACAAAACAAAACAAAAATTGCCTGTATTCACTGCTTCTGTGCCTGTCCTTCAGAGTTATACCAGCAGCAATAACTGTTCTCACTATATGTTGTGTCCAGAAGAGGAGAAAACAACTGGAAGGTCCCAGCAGCAGCTGGCAAGTAACAATGACTGAATTCCAGATGGATCTAAAAAACTAGTGATACCTCCTGGGAAACTTGAAAAACATCTTCCTTTGCAATGATCCTGTTCACATCACACTCATTTTAAATATTTTTCCTTTGTTCTTGGCACAGAAGGAACAGATGAGCTCCTGAGAAATAGCTCCATTTTGAGAGTCCAGCCTCTGCTAATAAAGGCAGAGAGAAGAAATAAGACAGGGAGAATTGCCACTCTGTTGTGATTTCAGTTAGTTGTTTGTTCATACTCTTCACTTGTGCAGTTTCAGTAGTCTGAAAAATATTTTTGAAAGAATCTTAGTAAAGCCATAGGATAAGATAGGTTAGAAACAACATTTTACAGCAACTTACTGGGTTCAGTACCCTCATCAGAGCAGGGCCAAATTAGTTCAGGTAGCTCAGGTCCTTGACCAGTGAGGTTTTGACTGTCTCCAAAGATGAAGATTTCACAGTCTCTTTGGGCCCCTGTTCCAATGTTTGATCACCTGCACAGTAGAAAAATGTTCCTAACTCCTAGCTGCAATTTCTCTTGTTGCAGCTCAAGTTTATTGCATCTCTCTCTTTCAAGTGTGCATCTCCAAAGGGAGTCTAGCCAATTTTCTCTATGCTCTCCTGTTAAGTCATTCAAGACAGCAAAAAGATCTCCATTTGACACTCTCTTCTTAATGTTCTTCTTAATGTTGAACAAATCTTGAGCATGGGGCTAAAAACTTGTAGGTTTCCCTGAAAGTTCACTTCTGAAATTGTCTAAACTTTCTTTCTTCACTTGAAGGTTAGTTCATGCCCTATTCATGTCAGTCCCTTTCACAGCCAGACATGTCTCCTGCTAAACAGATAAAATGTTCATGACATGCTCAAAATGCTCTCATTAGGAATGATAATTCTACGTTGTGCCTTGATTGTCTAAAGGGCTCAAGGAGATTTTTTTTATTATTTTTTTTTTTTCCTGAATGCACTGTTAGCCAGATATATTTGGGGTTGGCTGGATTCTTTTTCTCAGCTATCCTCAGATGCATCAATGATGATGATGCTCAATACTCAAAGGTGGTACAGACACTTCATGTTCTTTCAGAGCACTCACTGGATCCAGGAACTAATTTCCTACATAGGTCTGATGGGCAAAAGTCTGAATCTTGTGAGTGTAGAAGGTTGTCTTTACAACAATGGTTGTCTCACCATTAGAGTACAATAAAAGTGCAGTTTGTCTTCAAGTATCAAGTGGAAAAAGTTACATTTGATTGATTTCTATCCTTTGCAACCTTAGGCTCTGGTCATACCTTGACTTCTCTTTTTCTCTGCCAATGACACACAACTGACAAACCCTGAAATTTAAATGCTTTGACTAACTCAAATCTGGGGTATGATACTGGGTAACACTGAATGTCCAATGATAGACAGAAGGTCAAAATTTAGTGGGATCCCTTGTGGTTTTATACTCTATGCAATGAAAGCCATTAACTCATTTTGCGATATTGAAAGATAATGGCCTCTGGCATATTAATCCTTCAAATAACTCTGACTTATAGCCCCTTTGGCTATAAAGCCTTATACTTTTCCTCCAATACCATAGAACTGGAAAGTGCACTTAGCCTGAAAGTTTCCAGATTAACTATGAAGGAGAAAAAGGCTGCCTGTAGGATTGTTCATGCTGTAACATCACAGCATTGAAAATACTCCTGCTGAGCTTGAGTAAAAGTTGTTAAAATGCTATTTTTAATTCATTTCATTTGAGACAGCTCATGAGATGTAATTATGTAATGTCTGAGAGCTTATCAATGCAAAGCCAGTTAGCTAATTAAAATCCATTTTTGGGGGGCCATCTATTTTTAAAAACAGCTTTTTGAATGGCTTACCAGATTTCCCATGCTATTTATATTTAAAAAAACTAATTTGCCAGCCACAGAAATGGATAGAGAAGTAAGACAACACATTTAATAATTAGATAGCTAAACTTAGCTGAGATGTCATGAGTGTGTCATCACTCACTGAAAATCAAGCCTCTTTAAATCACATGCATATAGAAGCTGTAAAACAATGGTTAATTATTCCAAAGGAGAACTGATAGTAACTGTCCTCCTTTGAGAAATATACTTGACAGTTTTGTAGCAGAAGCATTAACATTAGATTTTTCACCTAGTAGAAAAAGTTACTGCTCTTCAAAAAGTTTGGATATCATTGAATAACTCTGTGCTTAAATTAATCCATCCATTTCATAAAAATAAAATAAAAAATTAAAACCTTCATCTAAATTTGCCTGTGATAGCATATCTGTCAAAATCCTTGTTATAAAAGTTAATTCTTCTCATTATTAAAATACATGTCTTTTGCTTAATCTGAACTTGTCCAGTTTTAATTGTATTTTGTATTTCTTGCATTAAGCGTGATTCAACAACATTGTTGCATGATAGACAATCATGCCCAGCACATCTCAAGGCCTGTCATAATTATGTCATGTTACACCATAATACAATAATAATTCTATCTTGTTGTATAATTTCTGAAATCATTAACTGCAGCTACAACTTAGTAGTCACTGAACTATTCTTTTTTTTTTTTTTGCAAGCACTTGTCTCCTTTTTGAGCTGTAAAGAAACAATCTGACACTTTGACATTTAAAATGAGAACAGAAAGCATGTGTTTACCTCATTAATTGAAGGAAAGTTGGTCTCAGTATTCAAAGAAATGAAAGTAAAGTACCTTCTTCTCTATTAACTACTGGTATAATTTGGGATTTTCAGTGAAGTAGACTAAAGTTACAACACTCCTGAGAAGATGGACTCACAGTTTCAACGATCATTTTTTGGGGAAAGCTTTGTGTTGTGTTTACATTTGGGGAGTCACAGTGAAAGAAAAGTATTTATTTTGAGTCAGAGAAAGAGCTTCTGAGCTCTGATGAAATATGCATTAGAGTGTATACTTGATATTCACTTGTATTTTTTTGCTATTGTTGCTGTCAGGTTTTCCTCAAGCAAGGACACATCTGACAGAACCAAAAAATAATAGACTGCTTCAGCAGTCAGAGTGCAGATGCCTTTGAAGAAGTCTATGGGTAAGGTCTAAGTAATTTCACCAGGTCCCCTCAGTTTCCCTCTCTGACATCAAGTATGAAGATATACAGATCACTACTGGTAGCATGCCAGTGCCACACGACCTGGCCTAGTGTCTTCTGTAGGTGTGAAAAAGGAGAGAATAAAGAATTGACAGTTTTTGGATTCTTCATCTGAGGACCCATGCAAACAAGGAAGACAACCTTGAGTATTTTTCCAAGACCTGTTTTGAGAAGTCAAGTAAAATGGATATTCACTTTTCGATTGATGAAGTCCCACCAGCAGATAAATAACATCAACTTTGGTGTTTGACCAGTCTGTAGCTGCTAGGGAACTGTAGTGCCCACAACAGCAGCTCACCGGACTGATGAGCTGTGGTCAACATTGGTTTGCTGGAATCTTTGAGTAGAAATGGGAGACTGAGAATAGGATGGTTCAGAGGCAGTTTCATTTTGCAACCTAAGCTAGAAGTACACTAGAGGCAGCAAAAAAGAGGTAAAGGGAGTGGGTATGAATTCACCAACACTTTTTCCGTGCTAGAAGAGGCAGGAGTCAGCAGTTTAGGAATTATGAGGTGCACAGCAAGGGATCTTTAGTTCTTCTTTGCACATATTTATTTATTTATTTATTTATATATGAAGTGCCTATCACCATATTGATAAACACTCTTTGGAACCACTCTGAAGTCAGGGGTAAGAACAAGTGTTGGCCTGTTAATACCTCAGCACTTCTGTTTCCAATCAATTAAAAAAAAAAAAAAAAAAAGCCACAAGACTGCTGATATCTTGGCTCTTCCTGCTCCTGCTGAACAGGAAATGTTTGTGTTTGCTTATGCAGGAGACGACAAATCCTAGAAACAATTGTCACCACTTTTGGTTTCACACTGAATAAGCAAATCTAACCTCCTCTAGTTCAGGATAGCCCGTCTCATCTGTCTTCTTAGGAAAGTCGTTTGGGCTCATCCCTGGGGCTACAAAACTATTCTTCAACAACTTGAACTGATTCCGAAATGGTTGTTTAGAATATCAGTGCTTCCATCTGGGCACACTGAAAACTTTTTAGGCTACTGGGTTGTCCTAGAATGTAAATACAAATGAGCTTCTCAGAGTTAGACATTGACAGCAGTTACTCAGAAGTCTCTGCTGTTGTCCTTAGATTTACCAGCTAGAAGCACCCTATACATTCTGTAGGATTTCAAATCATCTTGTACGACTAACTCATTATGTAAGAAAGGTGGCAGCTGTCTGTGAGAACCATCCACACGCACTGGCCTCCATTTTACATTTTCAGTTGGGTGCCCCAAAACATTTCTCCTGTCTCATATTTCGACCTAAAACCAGGCTACATTTGACTACAATTCAAACCATTTCACCACTGAGAATAGAAAACCTGATTTACATGGGAAATTTGTCCACCTATTTTGCCAATGGAAATGTAATCTGAAGACTTTGTCTTCTTGAACACATTGGATGGAACAACAAACTCTTTGGATTCTTGAGCAGTCAATGTATATGTATGCTCTGTCATGAAATGCAGCCATGTTTTTCTTAAAAAAAAAAAAAAAAAACAGTTCGGAAAGTCTTCCATTCAAATACCCTTTTTCTTGGATGTGGAATATAACTGTGGTTGCACATATATGGAACCCATCATAATCAAATTTACCAGATTTTTATCACAGTTATTGTTTGCCAGATAAATAGTGACTCCTTTGCTATTTTTAAACCTCCATCATTCCTTGCTTTACAAATTCAATTATTTTCTTGACTTAAGAGGATCAGAAGCTAAAATGAGATGCAGGCAGCAACAACACAATATGTCTGACAGTCTTTGACCTCTTGCTTGGTTCAGGCAATAAACTTAAGCTAGCAAAAATACTACTTTTTGTACCTTAATGTCTTTTTAATTTGGGGTTTGAAGCAAAGACGTCAGAGTGTTTCTCACTGTAAAACAGAAAATTTCTCCAGTGTGAGAAAAAAAAAAAAAAAAAAGAACTCTGATTTCTAGCCTTCCCGTGACTCTAACATGTTTGAAGGTTGAAGGTGTAACATAACTGATATAGATAATCTGTCATTTGTTGAAGGATTGGGTCTCGTCTTTCTTAGGCTCCTGAAGAAAACTTCTTCCCTTCCCTTCCCTTCCCTTCCCTTCCCTTCCCTTCCCTTCCCTTCCCTTCCCTTCCCTTCCCTTCCCTTCCCTTCCCTTCCCTTCCCTTCCCTTCCCTTCCCTTCCCTTCCCTTCCCTTCCCTTCCCTTCCCTTCCCTTCCCTTCCCTTCCCTTCCCTTCCCTTCCCTTCCCTTCCCTTCCCTTCCCTTCCCTTCCCTTCCCTTCCCTTCCCTTCCCTTCCCTTCCCTTCCCTGCCCTGCCCTGCCCTGCCCTGCCCTGCCCTGCCCTGCCCTTCCCTGCCCTTCCCTGCCCTTCCCTGCCCTTCCCTGCCCTTCCCTGCCCTTCCCTGCCCTTCCCTTCCCTGCCCTGCCCTGCCCTGCCCTGCCCTGCCCTGCCCTGCCCTGCCCATCCTTTTCTTCCTACTAAATTTTAATATCCTCAAATACACCACTGGGAGTATTTTATATAAAGTATAGAATTGGGAAAATTTTGATGCTCTGCAAAACACAGATATCTATACCAACCTATGGGGATCTGTCAGACTACATGAGCTGAAACTTTCTTGACCTTTCCTGTTGGACCAAGTTTTAGAAAGGCATCCAGGTCTGTATGATCCGATGGTGACAGCTGATATTCAGATGGGGCAGAGGCCTCAATGCATGACACCTTGAGGAGTTTCTCTTGACTTTATTGTGGTTTCTCTACTACGTAGGTTGCAGAGCCTGAAAGGGTGCTCCTCACAGTCCTATGGAAGGCAAGTGAGGCTCTTTCCAATTAGTTTTGCTCATTACTGAAACTTTTTTTTTCAGGAGCACAGAATGGGTTTGCAACTTAAAAAAAAAAAAAAATAGAGGGTGGGGGAGAGCAAAGAGGGGAAAATGCAGCTGCCAAATTGTGATTTAAACTGAGATTGGCATCAGCAGACATTTCCACATCAGCCTGTAGCACATCTGGTCCAGACCAAACAAATAGAAGATTTATTCTGTCAGTGAGATCATTTAGCATTCCTTTTTATGCTTCAGAAAGAGCCTGTACCTGTCAGTCACCAAAGCACTAGGCTTTTGGTGGCTGGGCTCTGTTGCTCTTTCTGACTAGCCTTGATCTGAGACTTCTAAGAAGGCTTGTGTTCACCCGCTCCACCTGGGAGACCAGTACCCATGCCAAGTTCATTTCCATAGTCTTATAAAAATCTCCTGGAGGATTTCAAACATCTGCTCATAAGTAAAGAAACATTGTCTTGAGATATAACAATAATATAAAGGGCAACTGAACCTTCCTTGCAAATAAAACTGAGCTAATAAATTATTTTGTTTCAACAGTTTTATACAATTCAAACAAAAAATGAGTGGAGCTAAACAGGCATACACACACAAAAAAAAATCAGGTATAGAGGGTTTTCTTCTAATGCCTTCAGATTTTTTTTCTCTTTTGGTCAAGAGTTTGTTTTATTGTTTTATTGTTTTCTGAGCATTTTATGCTAATTCTTGAAAGGAAGGCCTTATGGAAAAAGGTGGATGATATTACTGTTCTAACAACAATAATAATTTGTCACCTTCTCCTAGCACATTTCAAGATTATAAATATTAACTAATGAAGCCTCAGTGCAAACCCACAGCAGATCCCATTCCCTTTGTCAGGTGTATTGGCAATCAAATCTATAAATTCATCTCCTCATCAGATAGAGAGCTACTTCAGATATGGAGAGTGTCATTTATTAAACAGATTAGACAATAGACAGCAATAACTTGGTCACGAAGTGAAGACAGCTAAGGGAGCTGAAGGATATTAAGAAATATAAGATGCAACTGCCTGCACTGGAATTTGACTGTGATCCCAGAATTGAACTATCTTATTAATAAGAATGGGTCCGGATAATTTTATTGTTTGTCAAAATGTGCCAGGACCTCTGTTGTACATCTATGGGTAACTATAGGAATATCAGTTTAAAAGATGAATGGACAATGTGGAAAAATACCACTTCTTTGAATGTATATACTTGAAAATGAATGTCTGGATAATTTCATTTTTATACCATCACAAATTTCAGACTTTAGGGTTGAATAATGGACTGTCTAGCAGCTGGGTGTTCAAGGTTATCAGTCTTCTGCTCCTTAACTTGTTCTTTGCTCTCTGCTGCCTGGACAGAAACAAGCAAAGACAGTAATCACATCTGTCCTGATCATTCCTGTGTGGGTTTCTAAAGGAATACCAACAACCATGATATCAAACCTCAAACTCTTGTAGAACATATATGTTCATAACATGTGGTGGCTTTCTATGATGGAGGGACTGTATCAGTTGACAAGGGAAGACTGACTGATGTCATCTACCTGGATTTCTATAAAGCCTTTGACACAGTCCCACATGACATCCTGATCTGGATGAGATATGTATTGTAACTGGAGAGTATATATGTGTATATGAGAGTATATATGTAACTGGAGAGGTATATATTTGAAGGGTGGACCATCCAGTGGATAAGGAATTGGCCTGAAGGCCACATCCAGAGAGTAGTGGTCAATGACTCTATGTCTATGTGGAGGCCGGTGGTGAGTAGTGTCCCTCAGGGGTCTGTCCTGGGACCGGTACTGTTTAATATCTTTATCAATGACATAGACAATGTGATTGAGTGCAATCACAGCAAGTTTGCAGATGACATCAAGCTGAGTGGTGCAGTTGGTCCAACAGAAGGGATGCCATCCAGAGGGACCTAGACAAGCTAGAATATGTGAACCTAATGAGGTTCAATGAGTCTAAGTGCAAGTTGCTGCACCTGGGTTGGGGCAATCCCCGATATGTGTACAGACTGGGTGGAGAACACATTGAGAGCAGCCCTGCAGAGAAGGACTTGGGGATTCTGGTGGACAAAAAGCTCAACATGAGCCAGCAGTGTGCACTTGCAGCTCAAAAGGTGAACTGAATCCTGGACTGCATGAACAGAAGAGTGGCCAGCAGGTGGAGGGAGGGGATTGTCCCCCTCCGCTCTGTCATTGTGAGGCCTCACTTGGAGTACTGCATCCATGTCTGGGATCCCTAGCACAAGAAGGATATGGAGCTGTTACCGTGGGTCCAGAGGAGGGCCACAAACGTGATCAGAGGACTGGAGCACCTCTTCTAAGAAGAAAGTCTGAGAGAGCTGGGGATGTTCAGACTGAAGAAAAGAAGACTCCAGAGTGACCTTATTATAGCTTTTCAGTACTTAAAGGGGGCTTATAAAAAAGATGAAGACCAACTTTTTTCTCAGGCAGACAATGACAAGGAGGAATGGTTTTAAACTAAAAGAGGGGAGATTAAGATTAGAGGTTAGGAGGAAATTCTTCACTCAGAGGGTGGTGAGGCACTGGCACAGGTTGCCCAGAGAGGTTGTGTATGCCTCATCCCTGCAGGTGTTCAAGACCAGGTTGGATGAGGCTCTGGGCAGCCTGATCTAGTGGGTGGCGTCCCTGCACATGGTGGGGGGTGAAGTTAGGTGATCTTTAAGGACCCTGCCAATAGAAGCCATTCTATGATCTTATGATTCTATGTAACATGTAATATGTAATATATCTGTAAACATGTGAAGACACTGAAGTTGTTTTATCTACTTGAAGTCTGTTGTAATGGTTGTTGACTAGGAAGCATTAGTTTACTCCTATAAACAGGCACGAAGATATCGCTCTTTATTGAGTAGGTCCAAGGGTTAATGTCCAATATCTTAATAGCTTTTCTTGTCATTATGTCATTGTTATAGACAATTTTAATATTATAGTTTGAAAATGATGCCCTCATTCAAAAACATTTCATTCAAAATTATCTCCTCATAAAAAAAAAAAAAACAGCTGCTTAAAAAGAATAAAAAATGTTTAATTCACAAATGAATTATCATTTGGACACAAAGTGGGGGGGGTCACGCTGACCTCATTCTAGAAGCATTTGTCTTCTGAGATTCCATCAGTCATCAATAATAGAAACAAAATTGTTCCCTTAGGATTGAGATTCATGAGAATGGCCAGACTCTGAGGTTCTCCTGGAAGACCCAATTTGTGTCTCAACGTTTATTATGGAGAAACACTAAAGAGGTTTTCTTTCTTGGGCTAAAATTAATAGAATTGGGCCACATAATACATTCTATACTTATCTAAGCTGAAGAATCATTCTTAGCCAGGAAGAGCTGTTCAGGTAATGAACGTTGATGTAATATAATGTACTGCTCTTCCAGTCCAGACCTCCTCACCTTAGGCAGCCATGTCAAAGCCACAAAGGAAAACAGTTGTTCTCTAATTGACTAACTCTTGTCTTGCAAAGTCAGTAGCTATGTGTGCTCATTAAAGAGTAAGAATCAAGGGAAAGGGAAATGATGAGAGGAGAGGGAAAAAGAGACCACGTCTTTGCAAAAGAGATGGGCATAAAGAAAGAAAGGAAGAAGGGTAATGACAGAAAAATGGAAGATTTAATACATGGGATCATTGCACAAGCCCAAGACAATTGTATTAGGAACCAAAGTTGTAGTCAAATGTCTTTGGGAGAGCTTGAAGGTGATGTTAACCCTCTCCCTGGTTCCAGCAGTCTATTGTCATTACCTGAAAATCACACAAGCACCAACAATTATAAAACGTTTGTCTTGAAATTTTGAATTATATTAGTAACATAAGCACAGAACCAATCTATATATTTACACAATGCTTAGTCACCTCAGTTGTTGAGCTGAGCTGCTCACAGTTCTCCCTGGGCTCCAAATCATCACAGTTCTCCTTGGGTTCCAAATTGTTTGAATAGTGGGCCTGTCACCTATCTGCAAATTCAGCCTCATGATTGGCTCTTATTCCACTCATGTACACCTTCCCACCTGGACTGATATGGAGAAAACATCTGAGCAGAACTGTGCAGCCTGAAGGGAACCAGTTGTCCTTCCGGCAATTATCTCTTGTCAATCCAACAGGGCTGTGACTTGGCTCTCAGTATTCCTATCATACCAGGCTGCCTCTCCTACAGAGAGGTCTTTGCAGTATCCCTTTTTTAAATTCTTGCAACACTGAGTGGACATGAAGGTTGTAACACTGTGACACTTGTTCAAGATGCCTCTGGAGGTCAAAATACCCAAGCTATGCACCCAAGACCTAAATGAAAGTGACCTGATTTTCAAAGGTACTGAACTCTGAATAATTTTAAGAAAAGGTCAATGTCTCTGAAAACTAGTTTTCTTTGATTTAAGGGCCTAATTATGGATCTGGCAGCCCAATAGTAAGCATCTATGTCAAAATGTTCAAAATCAGCTAGGGAATTTAGCTACTGAGATTTTAGCCCCTTTGAAAATACCTGCCCCAGGTTTTAAAAAGTAAATTTATAACTTGATTTTTTTTCCTTTGGCCCCTTCACTGTTAATTGTTCTTTTCTCACACATTTTTAAATCCTTGCAGCATTTTGGAAGACTGCTTTAATTTATACAGTACCTCTACACCCAGTCCTTTCCTGTTTCTTACTTGTAGTTTTCACTGTGACATATAATTATTATTATCATTATCATTGCTCTAGTCTTTGCTTTTTCTACCTGCCATCTTTATCCATGTAGTAAAGTCTGTTGCATGCCTTCCCAACTGCTTTACTATTTGTTTTGATAAAGACAACTGGTTTTAGTCCTACACTAACAAGCGTTGTGGCTTGTTATATTGCCAGACAAACACTTCTATTGTTCCCACCACCTATTCTTCCTGTTGGTGTCAACAGTCATGCTACCCTTCAGTACAAAGATGCTCAAACAAAGTTTTCTGATTCCAATTATCGTTATTTGCAACAGTTTGGGTTTTGGCCTCAGTAGGCACTCAGATTTTCATACATGTCTCAACTTATATACCTGGAGGAGCAAGAAAAAGGACCAGAGACACAAAGTGGAGAAAAAGCACTGCAGGTTAGCAAATAATTGACTTACCCATGGATCATTGCATACCATGGCTCTGCTGTTGGATTCTTCATTATCCTCTACTTTTTACTTTATCCTGCTACTTTTTACATGCGTAGCAGTCAATAGCCACATATGACATGACATGTTGGAGCTGGCTTGTTCCCCTGTTGTGGCATTTAATAAACATGATTACAACTAGTCTATGCTGTGACTCCTACAGCATAAGCTGCTGATAGTCTGCAACAATTTATCAGAGAAGGATGACATGTAAAACAAACCAGACCAACAAATATTACCCCTTTGCAAAAGCTGTGCAGTGTTTCATTTATTTTGTACAGTCCAAGACAGAAAGTTCTATAGGCTCCTGAAATTTTCTATGCCTGGGGAGATATTTGTTATGTCACATTAGGACAGGACTCTGCCCACACACGAGAAATGCAAGACAGAGACCCAAAGTGACTCAGGAAAAACTCTATAGTTTCTAAACAAGAGGCTATTATTCCTTCCAAACAAGTTAACTAGCAAAATGATTGACTTGACCCCTGTGACAAAATTTAATATTTTATATTGCAAACAAAGTTGCTGGCACTAGTAAAAAACAAAACAAAGCTAAAGTAAACTAAATAAAATAAAACTAGATAAAGTAAAATAAAATATACTTTTTTTTTTTTAGAACTTTTTTAGACGTTGTTTGAGGGCGTTGTTTGAGGGCTTTGTTTGCTTCTATGGAATCTGAATCATCAGGTTCTATGTCTCATTACTGCAGGCAATAAATTTCATTCTTCTAATTTGTTTGTGGTGGTTTTTGTTTGTTTTTTTGTTTGTTTTCCTAATTTTTCTGCTCTTGTTTCTAAAAAGATTGATTTATCAAAAACTCGAGTTTTTCATCTGTTTAAATTTAGAGAATGTACGGTGAATTAGCACACATAAATGGCAATCACTAGGGGACTTGGCTCCTACATCCTCATTATCTTCAGAAATATGTTGTGGTGGTAATGAAAGCCGATCTAATTTCATATCAATTTCCTTCCAGACATGATTTTCTGATATACACAGCAGTGATCAAACAAGGGACTAAGAACATACATTTATGAGCTTTTACAAACACAGATACAATTTAAGAGAAATAATTCTCCAACAGCATATTCCTTATATCCCTTAAGACAGTTTTCCCTAGACTTTGCTACGACCCCAGGCACAAGAATTTTGTCAGTTTTGGTCATTTGAACACCATCATATTCCAGATACAGGCATTGGAACTTTATTGAGTTATTTTGTTGGTAAAATGTCTGAGACATTTTTTACTTACTCAAACCAGCACAGCACCATGCAATATTTAAGCACAATTTCTGAATCGACACAAGACAGGGACCATTCCCAGTGGGCATTTTGAGTACACTTTTAAAACTAACAGAATGTATGGAAATTTCTGGTCATTTGGCCTACGGGCCAGAAAACTGTAACTGGCTGATTAGTTTACCAATATAGATGTAGCTGTATTGCTTCCTGTATTCCTATGTGAAAACCTGTATTTCTTTATATTCTCCTGGTGTCCTAGGTAGCAGTGAATCTCATCCATGAATACTACATTCAATACCTTGTTGCCTTGGAAGAGCTGGGGGAAAAAAAAAAAAGAGTAAAAAAAAAAAAAAGTTTTCTCTTGAAATGATATCAGTAGCAGCCAGTACAATTTCCACTATACCCTCGTAAAGTGAGTTAATTGTAATTTGGGACATCGTTTTTTGCCTATTTCAACTATAATCTAAGTCCAAACTGTATTTTATAGAAGTGATGGCTTGATTTGTTCAGTCACACCACAGGGAGCAGAACTGATGATGTCTCTCAATCTTAGTTGCTGTAACTAAAGCCAAAATTACAAAAAATTCTAAGGTATGTAAAACAGTGTTAGGAAGGAAACTGTGTGACAGAAACATTCATGGGCTTGTACTTACATCCATATCTGCAAATACATTTGTTTTTCTTTCAACTTTTTCAAAGCCCCTAGTTCCTATATCCAGCTTTTGTTCCAGGACTTTCTGAAATAACTAAACTATAAATGAAGCTGTGAAAACTCAAGAAGCTGGGAGAGAAGCCTGAATTTTGCTTATCCACTTTAGGGGGTTTCAAGAAATATACAGATACACCATAAAAGCACAGTGAAATTGTGTTGACGAAGGTGTCAAAATATGTACATACAGGGAGGGATAGCTCAATACAAATTTAGACATAAAATGGTTTATTTTCCTGAGGTTGGAATCTGCCAGATCATTCACTTTTCTGTCGTGTATCTGTGATGCTGAATACATTTTACAAGAGCAAGAAAGCAATTCAGCAAAGATTGCCAGAGAGACTAAAGTAAGTGTCATCTAGGAATGACTTCTTAGCCATGGGTCATGGGAGAACTTATCAATATAATACAAGAAAGCATCAGAAACATCAGCACTTTTTAATATCAGACAAAAGGATTTTTGCATAAATGCAACACAAGCAATTATTTGTGAAAGAAAAAAAAAAAAAAGTGTGTGTACAAACAGCCCAACAAGATACAAAATATATCTGTGATGACGTTGCATAATCTTATATTAAATGCAGAGCTGTACAGAATCGTAAACTAATGTTCATAGGAAGGGACCTCAGGAGGTCTCTAGTCCAACATCCTTCTCAAAACAGGAACAGTGGATGATCAGGGCTTGATCCAGGCAGGTGTTAAAAAACACAGAGGACAGACTGCACAACAGCTCTGGGTAACCTCTTCCACTCTTTGACTGTCCTCATTGTGGAATTTTCTCCTTAAGCTCTGTCTGTATGTCTCTGTTTCAGCTTATGCCCGTTGCCTCCTGTCCTTGTGCCATGTATGACAGTGAGGGTCGTGGACCTGTTTCCTCGATATCCTTCCTCTATGTACAAAGGGCCATTGCGAGCTCTTCCCATTCCCCCCACTATCCAAAGCCCAAATAAATAAGCCCTTTCCCCCAGCCTCTCTTTATGCTAACTGTCTTGGTGGCCCTCCACTGAAGGCACTGCACGGTATAGATGTCTTTCCTGTTTTATGAGGCCCAGAACTAGACACTGTATACCAGATATGATCTAATAGTAATGGATGATTTGAATGATAAAATTGAAGACAGCAAACAAAACAAAACAAGACAAAACCCACAGTTTCAAACCACTGTCAATATACTTTTGAGAAAAAAAGACTCTTCAAAAGTTACTGTAATTACCATTGTGTAATATGAGGAGGGGAAATTTCAAGTGGGAGCTGGGAATGGTGATGCTCATTCTATTCCTGGTTCATTCAATGGCCAAGAATGCAAATCTCAGCAATTTTTTGCTACCCATCTGTGCCTCAGAGTAAAATGGGCTTGAACAGCATAGTTTTCAAGCAGAAAACCCAGAGTAACATATGTTTATCCAGATCTTCTTATACTATGTGAATAAGTGGAATTTAGTTTTTACTACAGCCCTCAGTGAACCACATTTTTCACTTCTCGTCTACCTGTAAATTTAGTGACCAGAAATCTTTGAATAATTTTGTTTAGTTCTGAAATCTAAACTGAAACCTCTCTGGCATTGTCTTTGTATCTATATAGTATGACAATGGTTACTTTTATCCATTTTGTAGTCTCCTATTTTTGTTTGTTTGTTGTTTGTTTGTTGTTTTGTTTTTTGTTTTTTTTTGTGTGGTTTTTTTTTGGTAATATGGTAAGAGGATGGTATAACAGATGTTGCTTGAAAGTATGACTTTATGGCTTCTGCTGTAACATTAGATTGAACTAAACTTCTTGAAAACACATCATATCAATGAAGCTTAGTTTCTTTATGTTCTGACGCCCCCCCAAAAAAAACACGTACATATAATACTAAATAATTATTAATTATTAATTTGTTAAGATCTGAAATTAGATAGGGGGCTGCCTATTGCATCAGAAGCATGTCTTGTGATAACAACACACTCAAATTTGATAACTGTAAGACCTTTAAAAATATGTGTTATCCCACACTGTTGAGACCTGTTAGCATTTAGGCAGGTAAATTCTCATGGCTAGAGTGAGATTGCTCTGGCGGAGCAGAAGGAGTCCCCTGAAAACAGGACTCAGAAACAGGTATCTACATGAAAGACTTTTTAAAAGTATTGGTGAGTGCCGTTCTTTAATAGCTGATGGAGAGAAATGAGCACTTAAAGGTGGAGGTTTTTTTTGTTTGTTTATTTGCTTTTTTGTTTGTTTTTGTTTTGTTTTGCTTTTTAATATATATGTATAATGGAATGAATAAACAGTGGGAGTGAAGCCTCTTTTGGCTTATCTGACCTAATGAATTATGCAATACTACAGCAAGAGCACTAAAACATGACTATGTATAATTCTAGACCATTTGATAGTCCCTGGCATAGATTTGCTAGGCCAGCTAGGACTCTTTTTAGACATTTCTCAGGAATACTTTGGGAGTAAACATGGGCCAGAAATTATTCCCAGCAGACAGTTTAGAAGCAGTCAGCTGACTTTCAAGGAGAAAGTATAGTATGGACAAAATTAGATCATGACAGTAGATCTCAAGACCAAAGGCATGTTTTAGTTTGCTAATACAGAAATAATGTAGAAGCTCAGATGAAGACCTCAGAGAACCAGAATCAAAGATACCTAAATCTCAGGTCTGCAAGAAAATAGGCATGGTGTGTATGATCGAATTATATTCTTCATTCCTGTCTGGTACTTGGTATAAAGGGATACAACTTACTATTGTTTTCCTTTATACCATATATTGTTTTTCCTTATCCCATCAACTAAAAAATCACATATAAACAATCACCCCAATCTGTTAACTGGATTGTAAAATCCATCACCTCAGAAGTTTGGTGTGCATAGTCTTCAGTTTACCTCTATTTGGCTTTCTCAGTGTGGGTTTTTTGTACATGTACCTTATAACCTAATTCCACAAGACTGTCTTTTCAGATAGTTCGCTTCATCCATAAATTAAAGTAAAATAGTTCAAACACTCATTGTTTATTTTCATGTTATTTTAAAGTTTTCTAAAAGGTTCAGTGACACTTAGGTTCATGTTTGTTTGTTTGTGGTTTTTTGATCGTTTGTTTGTTTTTCTGTTTAAAATCTCATATGAACATGCTTATCATAAATTATTCCATTAATGAAAGGAGATTTCTCACTAGGTTTAGTTCTATCCTCATTTGCTCTGCTCTAAGATTGTAATGACTCCAGTAAGGCTACACAGATCAGCAAGAATGAAAAATTAATGCACGATCAAAGAATGGGTCTTCTTTTCACATTATAGTCCATTTGTATTTATACCAGTATGACCTCATAAGAAGATGGCAACTCCTTAGTTATTCTTTCTTTTTCCCTTCGTTCCTTTAATTTCTGCCAAAACTGGTGACTTCTTCCTTATCAGGCTCACAGAAGTCAACTAGTCTTTCCCTATCTTCCCCTAGTTCATGAGAGATATTTTTGTCCTTGTATACTACTACCCTATTTCTTATAGCATTTCATTCCTTTCACTTTCTACGTAGAAATGCTAAATTTTCCACAGAGGAGGTGCCCTGGAGGGGAGTTTTGCTCACACCCAAGAAGGGATGTCAGTTAATATTTGGACATGATTAATTAACAGTAAACCCTAAGGCAAACTTTGCTATTATGAAAATAAGACAATATTCCAGATTACATGAGCGGCTGCCTATATGACAAAGTTAACCAGATGCTCTGAAATCAACAAAGATTTGTCACAGATATTTAGGCAGTTATTATTTTATGAATTTCATGTTCAGATGAATTACCCTTGTCCCTATTAGACGTTATAGGAATGAGTTAGGAATAGACCGTTACTTGATTTCCCTCTCTGATATTTTCAAACATAATTATACCTTTCTGATTTTACAGAAAATTATTTGGAGCTTCTATTCTTTTCCTAATTATATTATTTTCCTCATCAGTGGCTCATTGGTACTTTACCACAAAAGTGGAATCCCAACCTTATGTTGCAATGTATGCAAACCTCGAATAATATTTGTAGCTCCCTCTTGGATGGAACATAACCACAGTTTGACAAATAGAGCTGCATCATATCATGGCTCAGCTTCAGAAAGAAAAAAAAATAGTTTTTCTAGAAGAAACTAAAGGATTTAATTGTGTAGAAAAATCACAGTCACAAATATTTCAACAGAGTGTGGATACTGGGATAACTAAATGAACTCAGCAATGAAGGCTTGCAAACTGCACAAGCAGAGACATACATATAGATTAAATATGCTATTGAATCTGCAAAGGCAAGATGTGGTCAGAACCTTTATTTTATGTCTTATCTGAAAGAAACAGGAAAAGGCTTAATAAGTCTTCCCTATCACAGAAAATTACATACTTGTTTTGTTTCATAAAATAAAGATGTCAATTTCTTTCTGCTAGGGAACATTGCAGACTCTCTTCCAAGGCAGTAAATCAGTATCCTAAAATGCTCTATCACTGTTATTCATGTATTTTCATCTATCTCAGACCTGGCTCTAGAAGTATTTGGAGACATTGTGAAATCATGCCTCCTGAAAAAAAAAAAAAATTGTTAGGAGATCAACTAAAACTTTTGTTATGTGTTACCTTTTCAACAGCAGAATTTGAGAGAATAAAAAATGAACTCTTTGTAGAACAAAGAAAAGAGAAAAAGAAACTTAGGAACAAAGAAGCTTAGGAAAGTTTAAACCAGAACAATGCAGACAAATAGCACAGAAAGGTAGGTTTTCAAGATTTGATTCCTCTTCTAAGTTCTACAAATACTTTTTTTTTTTTTTGCGAGGGGGTGGGGGGCGGGTTGAGGCATTGTGAATGGGCTGGGAACAATGAACTATGCATTTCACACCTGTAACTCCAAACCTCTAAACCTAAATTGGCAAAGAATGAGTTAATGCTATCAGCAAACACCACACTGAAATTTCAAGACAGATCCTTACCAGCCAGTTGGCTTAATTGTGTGTCGCCAATTCATAACATAAAACATCTTTTCAATTCTGACATGTGAACATCTGTCCTTTTCATTTTAGAATGGTTCCGTCTCTAATGATAAATTAATTCGATAACAGTTCATAAGCTGTTATTTTTGTAGATTCTCGATTCTTATAATAAGTGAGCAGAAGAAAATTCAACCAGAGAACGGGAATTTTCCACTGGGAAATTCTCAGTTGATATAAGTTCTCTCCAATTTTGTAATGCTACCATTGAAATATGCTAAGGTCAGGGCAAAATGTAATAGAGGATCATTTTGCAGTTCTCCCCTAATGTAAAATCTTTTAGTCTATATCCCAGAAATATACCCAGATTTCTGGGCCAAGTAATAGTTAAGTGCTAGTTGTGTATACCTAGTAGAGACCAAGGGGCTCTTTCAGATCACACATTCTTTTTAACCTACACGTAAGAATGTAGCTCACTGCTACATGAGCTGCTGTTGCTAATTTGAGTTTCCTAACAATAAAACCAAAGCTGTGACAGACTCTAATGTGATATGTGGAGCAGCACAGATACCTGAAAGATGCAGACTAAATCTATAACTGTGATATCTCAAACATGACCAGACAGGGAAGTGAATCTGTTTTATATATATATATATGTATATATATGTGTGTATATATATATATATATATATATATAAAATATGCTGGGTTTTTTTGTTGTTTTACATATATATATATACATACATATATATATATATAGACTCTGTCATTAGGGGCTCCAATTATAAAATAGATAATAAAATTATTAATTTATTAATTCATTATCTGAGTGACAGGGTAGAGTGCACCCTCAGAACATTCACAGATGACACAAAGCTGGGAGGAGTGGCTGATTCATCCAGAGGGACCTCAACGGGCTGGAAAAATGGGATAATAAGAATCTCATGAAGTTCAACAAGGGGATGTGCAGAGACATGCAGCTGGAAGGAATAGACCCATGAACCACTATATGCTGGGGCCCATCCAGCTGGAAAACAGGTTTACAGAAAAGGACGCAGGAGTCCTGGTAGACACCAAGTTGAACATGAGCCAGCAATGTGCTCTTGCTGCTAAGAAGGCTAACTGTATCCTGGCTTGAATTTGGCAAAATATTGCCAGTTGGTCAAGAGAGGTGATCCTTTCCCTCTGTTCAGCACTGGTGAGGCTGTACATGGAGAGCTGTGTCATGGACGTGGACATACTGGAGATAGTACAATGTAGGGTCAAAAAGATGGTGAAGAGACTGGAACATCTCACCAATGAGGAGAGGATGAGAGACCTGGGACTGACCACCTGTAGAAGAGGAGGCTCAGGCGGTATCTGACCAATGTCTATAAATACTTGAAGGTGCAGAAGGAACAGACACACACACACACACACACACACACAAAGAAGTTTGTGGAATCTCCTTCTTGGAGATCTTCAAAACCCATCTGGACATAACCCAGTGCAGTGTGCTATAGGTGGTCCTGCTTGAGCAGGTGGGTTGGAACAGATGGACCCAGAGATTCCTTCCAACCTTAACTATTCCATAATTCTGTGATTCTGTAATTTTTGTGAGCAACTGCAGTTAAGAGGTCTGCAAGTGATCCAGAGGAAAAGATCAAAAATCAAAATGATCATCACAGTTAGATAAAATTCAGTAAACCCAAGTACAAGTTCTACAGTTGCACAATAAAAAATGAATTGTGTTGAAGTAGAATGGTAGGTATTTGAGATGGGAGATGTTTGAGTAGTCAGCATTTCTACAAAAAAAAAAATCGCTATATACTACAGGAACAGTAAGTCATCTCTTTCATTCTGTTCAAAGAGTTAACCATCAGTCTAGGAGGCATAAAGATTTCTAAAACAAGTCAAATGTACTCAGCGTACTCAGTGCTGATGAAGCTTCAGTTGGACAAAATATGTCAATAAAGATAACAAGCATAACAGCACAACTAGAAGGAAGCAAAAGAGATCATTAGAGACACAGAAAATGTAATATGAGGAAAAATTGAAAAGATGAGAAAGATTCAATTAAATTGGAGGCAAGAGATGCAATTGTTCCTGAAAGACTTCTGAAACTAGTCCAAGAAGCATAAACATTCGTACAACTCTTTAAAAAGATTAAAAGGCCATAGTAGAGAAAACATTTGTAGAGACTTCTGAAATACCATGATAGGCAAAAATAACTTGATATCCTGTCTCATGAAAACTGCAGACACTGAATTTTCCAGATATTTGGGCTGGTGGCCCTAAGCAACTCATCTTCCTACAGGACAGATCAATACTTTCCAAGACATTTTACTTCATATTAGGCTTTTTGTTTTCTAACTCAGAGTGTGAGGAGTTGTGTTTGTTAATTCTTGTGTGGTATTTTAGGCATACAGATGCAAATTAGTTTTGCAGATGAAAACGTGGAGAAGATTTGAAAATAACAAAGGCAATCCCACTTTTAATAAGTGATGTATCTGCATTTGTTGCTTGTGTTCAGAATGTTACTTGGAAAGGAACAAGGAGTAGAAGAAAATAAAAGTCTTTTAAGGAAGTCAATAACAGAATTCAAAACTTACATTGTTGAGTTCATGGATGCAAATGAACACAAAAAGGCCTTAAATGTCACTACAGAATATTCAACACCTGAAATCTGTAAGATTTTCATCTGTTGCATAGCACTGCCTCCAGAAATGAACCTTACCTAATCAATTCAACTTAAAGTTTTGGCTACAAATCCATCTCACTTCAGACAGATTCAATAAGAGAGTGTACTGGAGAGAAAAGTAAACAGAAAATGCTCCTCACAGAGTTTATACCAAATTATTTTAAAACATGTTTAAAAGTAATAGAAAAATCTGTTCATTCATTGACATTAGTAATGAATGCTCGAAGAACATGATATGAGATATCTAAAGTTTTCTGGAGAAACAAACAAAAAAAAAAGAGCAGGTAACTACTGGATTCACTGAGAATGGCTGAAGATATAAAAAGAGATTAATTCAACTATCTGAATTTTTTTTTTAAAGGCTTTTCTGGGAGAATGTTTAGGTTTAAGAGCTCAGCATAGTTCATTGCACAGGCAGAAAGACAGGAAGGGGGTATTCAGGAAGGGTAAAATCAGACAGACTTTAAGGTAGGTATTTTGTGCTTGTATTCAATTAGTCACTTATGGAGAAAAGTATAGGTGGTGTCACTATTACTTTGTGGTGTCACAAATTACTTTGTCCAAATAAAAGAGGTAAACATGTTATATGCAGATAATGGGGGGGAAAAAAAAGAAAATCTGCTTTAACTGCATTACTAGCTTTTTCTGCACCAAGCTCTAGAAACACCATCTGCCACTGAAGGAGAGAGAGGACATCCCTCACCAGCAGTAGCATCAATTCTCCCTTCCCTTCCCTTCCCCCTTCCCTTCCCTTCCCTTCCCTTCCCTTCCCTTCCCTTCCCTTCCCTTCCCTTCCCTTCCCTTCCCTTCCCTTCCCTTCCCTTCCCTTCCCTTCCCTTCCCTTCCCCCTTCCCTTCCCTTCCCTTCCCTTCCCTTCCCTTCCCTTCCCTTCCCCCTTCCCTTCCCTTCCCTTCCCCCTTCCCTTCCCTTCCCTTCCCTTCCCTTCCCTTCCCCCTTCCCTTCCCTTCCCTTCCCTTCCCTTCCCTTCCCTTCCCTTCCCTTCCCTTCCCTTCCCTTCCCTTCCCTTCCCTTCCCTTCCCTTCCCTTCCCTTCCCTTCCCTTCCCTTCCCTTCCCTTCCCTTCCCTTCCCTTCCCTTCCCTTCCCTTCCCTTCCCTTCCCTTCCCTTCCCTTCCCTTCCCTTCCCTTCCCTTCCCTTCCCTTCCCTTCCCTTCCCTTCCCTTCCCTTCCCTTCCCTTCCCTTCCATTCCCTTCCTCTTCTCCTCCCCTCTCCTTCCCCTCCCCTTCCCACAGCCAAATACTGAACAACTCTGACTCTCCACAGCTCCCTTCCTTTTTTTCGTCTTTTTCTCCTCTCTTTCTTTGTGATTTTCTGTAGTAGCAAAGGTCCTGCCTCACTTCTGTAACTTATAAGCAGCAAAAGCCAACTTTGTTCCCCCTTCTGAGAAGATCATTGCAACATATATAACTGTAATTCTCTAAACAAACAAACAGAAAAGCACCAGTTTTGCTTGCTTTGGAGCCTCTGTTAATCGCAGTTTCTGTCCAGCCATAATGCTTTGTTTACGAAGCCTCTTTGCTGTTCTCTGCCTCCCCTACAAATGTTGTTTTGACATTATGGTCACCAGGTGCCCCACCACCCCTTCCATCAATAGACACTTATGCAGCAGATGGTACAAATGGGTTGGCAATAATTTAGTGCCTCAGCATTGGATTGCCTGTCTGGTGCTTGTAATGGTGACTAGACAGGGTTAATGACAGTAGCTGGGAAAGAAATAATAATAGTTTTAAAAAAAATACTGTAAGGGTACATTTTCAAGGAAGCAAATACCTGTTTCATGAGCCGGATGCTCTGATGAAAATCACTGTTCTTAAAAACCATGATCTATATTCTGTAGGAACAGAGGTTTACTTTAGAAAGGTGCCTTCAGCTTAATCATGTTAACAACGTCAAGACTTCCCTTATCTCCTTTGATCATTATAACACCAGTGACACTGTTATTATTATTATCTTCTGCCTTAAATCATAAGACTATGGCTAGTTCAGCTGTGATGCTCTAAGGATGGAAAGGAAATAAAGCTAGCAATAATTGGTGGTGGCTTTCATTAGACCAACAAATAACTGTCTATGTACTACATACATACTGGGGCACTGAAAGGAATAATTTTAATTATAACCCAATGGAAAATACTTTTGGACATTTTTTAGTCTCTAGTTTAGTTTTTGCTAAAAATATGATAGCACAACCATTTTTGTTGTTGTTGTTTGGTTGTTGTTTTTTGTTTGATTGTTTTTGTTTTTTTCTTTTGCTATAAACCAATATAGAGGTAGAGGTCAATTCAATGTGAATTACTGTAAAGTTCAGAGGTTTTGGCATGCAGGGTTCCAATATCATCTTGAATAATCTACAGCAAAATGTAGGTCATTCAAGAGTGAGAAGTGAGTCAAAATTTGTTCTTTTACACAGATGCTGGCTTCTTCTTTGTTAAATAACTCACTTTAACCATTTTCATCCATTTTGTTGCTTCTAAATTGGAGATAATATTCCTGTCCCAGGGATACTGTAATGATTAATTAACCACTTCAAGTCACTTGGGATTTGAAAAGGTGTGTGTGTGTGTATAACTTCACATATACAGAATACAAATAAATATTTCTGTTACTTTGTGTGTTAGGCATAAAAGATGTCATTCTAGAATCAGCACTGAAATTCTGAGCAAGAAAAAAAGATGTCTTGGGAATTTAGGCTGTCAAATTCAAATGACAGTCTTACTTCCCATCTCCAAATTATCTCCAGATATGAAGTTCTCTCAAAATCATTTCCCTCAGAAGACTCAAGAAGATGAGGTTATTGATATTGAAAAAAAATCATATTGCTTTCCTTTTCCAGCATGATAAGGAGATTTTTGTATTCTGATTTGTGGGGTTTTGTCAGACTTTGTATATTATACTGCAGTCTGGGCCATTGAGTGGTGGTACAACTCACTTCCCACCATTGCTTCTATGAGGGCAAGAAACAGAGAGAGTAATGAAGAAAAGGAGTGTCATTTTAAGGGAAAAATCAGTATGGATTCATTTGGGTTTCTTCAGCAGCCTCGTTAACCTTCAGTACTCTGTACTACCACAGGCAAGAACGGGTAAATGATCACTAAAAATCTAGTCAGTTGTTCAGAGATGTTTTCTGGGAGTGCATGTGTAATCATGAGACCAGCACAAACAAATAATGTAGTTCTAAAAAAAATATTCCCAGATTTCTTTTCAGAATAAGAGAAAAAAATGTGAATAAAATGTTGCAATTAAAAAAAAAATCTGGATTTTAACTTATTAATGGACATAGAAAGCTTTCCTCTTCTATAATCACAATGTGATTAAGTCAAAAAAATAGTAATATTTTGTTTCATACTTTTTGCTTTTAAACTGTAACTACATGCACTTTCACTTCAGTGGAAGGAAAAAACAAACTGGAGAGTAAGCCCTGGCATACATTTCCAGCTCAGCCTCACATTCTTGCATGATCTTGAGTAAATAATTTAAATCTACTATGGCTCACATCCCCATCTGTTGATCAAAGGTAACAATATTCCCTTTCCCCTGCCCTTTCCCTGTTACTTTTGTCTAGACTGAATACAGTCAGTTTAAAATTTCCAAGTAAAATACTTTTCTACTAGATTCACCAGAAATGAAAATTTTGAAGAAATGTGTCCATTACACTGAAGTTTTTGACAAGGAAACCAGAAGGATAGGATATACACCCTGATGTCCAGTGGTACCCCTTTGGCAAATCAGCTCTGCTTGTCCATACATATCTCAAACCTTTGGGATGAGTCAGTTTTTACAGGTTCACCACTTTTATAGCTGATCGCATAAGTAAAAATGCAGATTAATCATCTTACAGGTCATTCCAAAACTCCTTCTCCAGCTTCCCTTAAACAGCATGGTCTGATTTCTAGTCTTTGCAGAAAACTTCTTGTGTGGACTTGGATATGTTGCTTATTCTCAGAGCCTCTTTGACTTCCCAGCTGTTTTTGTGGTTTTTCTCACTGGCTGTATATTGCACAGACAGGTAAGTTGGTCATCTCCTGCCCTTTCCAGGTCATTTTCCACAGTGATCTGGAGTACCTGTAAACATTTGAGCTTTAAGAAACATTCAGTCCTAGTCCAACTTTGTGAGCATGGGAGCATCCTTTGCCTTCAAAATAGATGGTTTTTTTTACAATCATAGAATCACAGAATGTTTTTTGTTGGAAGGAATCTTAAAGATCATCTGGTTCCAACTCCTCTACCATGGGCAGGGACACATCCCAACAGCCCAGGCTGCCAAAAGCCCCATCCAACCTAGCTTTGAACACTTCCAGGGATGGGGAATCCACAGCTCCTCTGGACAGCCTGTGCCAGTGCCTCACCACCCTCAGAGTAAAGAATTTCTTGTATATCTAATCTAAATCTACCTTTTTTATTTAAAACCATTCCACCTTGTTCTATCTCTACACCTCCTGACAGAGAGTCCCTCTCCATCTCTCCTGTAGGCCACCTTTAGGTACTGGAAGGCTGCTGTAAGGTCTCTCTGAAGCATCTACTCTAGGCTGAATCCCAACTCCCTCAGCCTCCCTTTGTGGGACAGGTGCTCCAACCCCCTGATCACCTTCATGACCCTCCTCTGGATCAGTTTGAATAAGTTCCTCTTGTGCTGGGGCCCCTGTTGTTACATTCTGCCATGAAGCAAATAACAATGAATAATGTTAATTCTTAGAAATATTTCCTATGTTAATGCAAAGCTATAAATCAGAATCTGGGGAATGTATGGGATCTAGAGACCTGAACAACAACAAAAATAATATAATATCCAAATAGAAAGAATGATTTCACAGACTTTCTAGTTGCAAAACAGTTCTACTTCCAGTGGGGAATTATTTCCAGCCCTACCTCTCCACTCATTCAAAAAAAAAAAAAAAAACAAAGCAAAGCAAAACAAAACAAAACAACAACAACAAACTTCTAACCTTCTTGACTGGAGATTTAGGTTCGGTTCTTATGGTGATTTTGAGAAATTACATGTTTGGTTTTTTTTTGTTTATTTATTTTTTTTTCAAAGAAACAAGACTTTAAGAGCCAAGAAAAGATGTATTTTATAAATATTGGTGATAACTATAAACATTGCTCTCTGGTTACTTTTTGATAAAAGTGTATTTTTCAAGACAAATGTACAGAAGTCTAACAGTGGAAGAGATGAGCATCCTTTGCTTTCATCCTCCTTTTTGTTTAGTTTGTTTTCCCTATATTTCAACGTTTCAAAGGATGTCTTGAGTTTGTGTATGTGTGTATCTGTATGTAATGACATATTAATAACATCTCAATTAGATATGTATTATAATGGGCTCATTAATATAAATACATGTGATTGGCCTCTGTTTTGCTACAGAACTGAAGTTAATCAGTTAAACTTCAAAGGGCAAACTGAAGGATTATGCTTCACCTCATGGGGAAACAGTCCTTTCTTTGAAGTACCTGTTGGCATCCAGAAAGTTCTGTCAAGTCATCAATACATTTTGAAACTACCTTGGGGTAGTTTCCTATCTTTTTTTTTTTTCTCTGATGCAAAAAGCCTTCGTTTCTCTCATGCAAACAGTCTGATGAGCCCAATGAGATCTGGAACCCCAGCTGATGCCCCAAATACCATCACCACAGCCAGAATTAACCAGTTGTCAAACATTTACTTTCAACTATCCAAATGATACAATTTGGTTCAGCATGAGATATAGAAATACAGCTAGAAAATAGCTTTGATATTAGGAAGGTTTCCACTCCCCAAATGTGCTTACAGGATGCCCATTCAAGTGCTAACCAGGGTTATCCTCATCAATTCAGAATCAATTTTTCTGCTCATAGAGTTATTTACTTAGTTCAATGATTAAATAAAATCTCACAGCTAAATAATATGCTTGCCTCTTACTACTAGCAGTGGACAACTCAGGCATTCTCTCCTCTGTTTATTCAACAGCAACCCACTGTTATTTGCAAAAAAAAAAGCAACACAGTGGGAACATTTAAATCCTTTTTTTTTTTTTTTTTAAAGCCACACAGACAAAAACAGCCAGTCATTTCTTCCCTGCCAACTGATTATACAGCCATGTTGTTTGAAAGCTTGCATAATTTACATTAGCATGCCTAAGATCTCAGGTGACTATGCCTTTGAGGCCAGCATGATAGCCCCAGTGGACCAAGATTTGATATTCTTCCCAATATCTGACCCTTTTTTCCTTGTTAATTATAGGCAGACTTCCCTGGCCTGGGCCCGGATCTGCACCTGTTTCCCATCTCTGAGCAGCTGCTAATTAGGTTGCAAATGGTGGGGCTGAGCAGAGCTGGCCACACATGCTTGAGCAGTCTATTGATCAGATTGGCATGCCATGCATACAATAATTACTACTTTCTGAACCCACTTCCCACAATAAAGGCTGCTCACAGAAGCCACGTTGTATTGAAATAAAAATTGTATCTCATACTGATGATATGTAATGATGTTGCTCCAGTGGAATAAGGGATGGGGATGGCAGAGGATGGATTTTGGATTCAAAACAGCCTTGTACAGGAAGAACTAATGAATTTCTTAGGTTATGTATATTTAACGTGGAGGCGTGACTCCAACTGACCGTCTAAAAATATAGGAATATTATGAGGTGTTTTTTTTTTTAATGTTTTTCTCTATGTCATGTATTTAATTTATTTATTGGTCCTAGGATAAAGCAACTTCCAAATCTTATCTTGAGCATGGAGCTGTGAACGAGCCTAAAAATCTTATACTGAAATGATCCTAAAAATTTTAGTTTGATTAGTGGTACCTTTTGTGCTGAAACTCAAAAGAAGGTAAAGGTGATATGCCAGCATATATCAGCTACAGAAATATCTTCTCTTTGCCATTTAAAATGAACAGACAATAGTGAAAATATTTTATCTCATCCTGGCATGTATGTTTCTCTCTCTTGATTATAAATGGCATTAAGATATCTCTCTCAGATGTAGACTGTTGTCCTGTACATGTCTCAGGTTGGATGAGATTATCTCGCACAAAAATAAAACTCCTTCTTTTCCAAAGAGAGAAGGTTGTTGATATCATCATCCTAATCCTGGATTAATATTCGTTCCTCACATGGCATTGGTTTCTTTCCTGAGCCTTTCAGATTGACCTTTCTTTGTATGTTTATCCATGGTGGGGAATTCAGTTTGAGATTAAGACAACTGAATTTAGGTGTCTACATAGCCATATTTATAGGCATGATAGATGTCTAAGCTTCTGTTATAATTAATGAAAATCTAGTAAATTAGGGGAGGACAGTTCAGCTGACAAGATTCAACTTAGGCAATCATCAGTCGTTTAAATATATGAATTTGCTGTCATTTGAAATGCATTAGGATATTGGAGACATAATGGGATATGGCAAATGCTTTGACAAGGATATGCGATTCTTATGCTTTTCTGGAGTAAGAGCTGGAAAACTGGTGCGTATTTCAAACAGCAGTGGATGTGTTTATGTATTTAACTGAATTAACCCATATGGAACAAATGTGCACTGACTATAATGGGACCTTTGGTGCCTAGGGAAAATCTAGACACCTATGTGAGTGTAACTAAACTTAGTTATTTCATCCAGAGCTGAATACTGATGCATAACCTGTGTCATTGTTCAAATATTGGTGTTCAGTGATGAATAAGATGCTCCAATTCTGTGGCAATATTCAACAATTTAAGCTAATTTTGGAAACCTAAGATTACGTGAATTCCTCCAAAATATATTGGATAGGGAAAATGTGGTATAAAGAAGCTCAGCTGACTTGCCTGAACAGGTAAGGAGGGTCACTGCATGTCTGAAAGGGATCCCAAAGGTATCTTAGACTTCTAGACCCAGTATTCTATCTACTGCACCGCTCTTCCACCTAGCTGGGGATGTGTAATTCGATGTGGTCATAATCATAAATTTCAGGGGATCTTTCACTGGGGTCAGTGAATCATTGTCACTAATGGATTGTATGACAGGACCTCTTTCTCCATTATTGCAGGTCTTCAATTCAAGAAAGAAAGAAAAAAAAAACTAAGTAATATTAAAATAAATAAAAATGATTTCATCAGCAAGAACAAGTGCAAGAAGTCGTCTGCGATAGTCTGGGAAACACGTGTCTTTACTTGATTTTATATCAACTTCCAATGAACAATAATGCACCCATCACCTGCAAATTGGGAGATCTAAAGCCCGAAGGATTCTTCACCAAAGGAAATATTGCAAAGCAATTTTTTTCATACAATGCAGAATCAGTCAGGGATTTTCATAGACAGAAAATCATGTGAAACTCACCCTATAAATAATTCACTGTGAATTATTTGCTTGTCTTAGGATCTGCAGGCCAGATTTCCAGCTGGTGTAAATCCACATCATTCTGTTGGCCTCGGTGAAGCTATGCTGATTTACACCAGCTGAGTAACTGACCCAATGTATTGATGAAGAAAATTTCATCAACACAATGAGACAGGATACACTTTGAGGAAAAAAAATAAAGAGTGACATGCAGTGAAAACAGTATCAAAACAGTTCAACAGCTCTTCACAATCTTAATACGTCTGTGGATGGTACAAACTAGATAGAACCCCCTTTGTGCAAGCTAATAGCACGCTAAGAAGCTGCAGCAGGTGAAAACACAATAATCGTCTTCCCATTTTTCAGGAAATAATGATCTGAAACAATAGTTGGCAGCTTAACTCTTGTCAGACTGTTGTTTTACAAAATCCAGCATTTCCTCTACTTTGAATTTGTATTAGCAGAAGATGAATCATTGATGCTGCTGGATCCCCTCATTTTTCATATACAGCAGAATGAATTATTTTCATATAGCATGTCATGAGCTTTCTCTATTTTTACATTTTCCCACTGCAGTTGAATCAAAGTGAATATTTCATAGGGATTCCTTTTTCTGTAGGGTTTGACCATAAATCAGATTTGCTGCAATCTAGCTGCAGAGGTGACCTGTTTTCTCAAAGCTAACATGGAGAGAGGAAAAAAAGAAAAAAAAAAAACCACACACACACACCCCTAACCAAATATTTCCATACATTCACTCCAAAATATACTTTTAATTACAGAAATGCATTAATGAATATTTTTAAAAATTAAATTAACTTACCCTTTCTCAAATGTTTAAATACATTAAAATGTTGTATAGAGTTAGCTTGAATATTTTGGACAGACTTGGGATATAGTCTGTCTCAAGTCAAGAAAAGAGGAAATCAGAATAGGTAGTGGGTAAATTTACATCAACACATGACTGGATATTAGTGGTTATATTATAGTTAAGTGCATAATGAAAGATTTAGGAACCTGTGAACTTGGCTTTAGGCTTAAAGTAATTAGCAATTTTTGCATATATGAATCAGTGGAGATTTGGAATCTAACTTTAGGGGCATTAAAGTTTTTAATATAATCTCTTAGCTTGTGTTCAGAGGCAATGTAGTAAGGAACACCAGGGGATCTGTAAGTACCTGATATAATAAAGCAGTACTTGTATCTTTGCACTTCAGTGAATTGATTCTTCTAGGACTGAATCAGATTTAAACTCCAAATGTGGAAGTTCACCAAGATCTTATTGGCAGAGAGTTTCGAGTTATGAGGCCAAAGAGTTTTAGGAAAAGTGTTTGAATGGAGAGAAAAATGAGATTAAATGACAACACACATACTGCTGTTTTTTAAGCAGAAGCTTGAGCAGGTATGACTTGATGGACTGTGATTACTGGGATCTGAACTTGATAACAGAGGAAGTTTTTTCCAATGTCATATTCTTGGCAGACCCTGTCCAATGGGTAGGACAAATAACTATAATTTCTAGTTGATCATACTTTTTCTTTATTTCTCAAATAAAGTGTTTCAAAGTCTCCACTGTCTTAAAATGCACCGTTATTATTTACTCTGTCTTTTAGAGAGAGTCATCTTCTGTGGTTGAGTATTATCCCTTCTTAGGATCAGCTAGGAAAACTGAATGTTTTTGAATTGAATTGATTTTTTTTTTTCCCCTTCTGTTTTTATTATTCTACTTCACATTCACAGTAGGTAAGCACAGACCCGGTCTGTGAATAAAGTGTAGATGCCTGTTGAGGGATACAGAAAAAAACTCATGCACATGCCTGTATACTTGAGCTTTTTCCTATCCCCTTTTTCAGCAATCTTACCTCTGTTTTCAGTTTTATCTTTCCTTTCTTGCATGGTTCTATTCAACACGTTTTCTTACATTTTTAGATTAGATCTGGAAGGTCTAGATAAGCTTGCTTGTTATTAATGAAAAACATTAATAAAAGGTATGTCTTGACTAAATTTTCTTGTTTAATTTTCAGGTGTGACTGAACAGACTCCAAAACTTGTTTGCTCAAGAGTAGTGACATGGAAATGCTACTAAATATCTTTGGAAACATATTCAAGTGTGAAATGCTCAGAGAAAGAAAAAGAGAACATGTTGTTTACAAACATTGGTGTGACCACACATTTGGACTTACCTGGGAAAAATAAAAAATAAAAAATTAAAAAATCAAACTTACTCTTTTTAGATTATCCTGGTCATGGGTACTCATCATAGCATACACAACAGGGAATCAAAAGGTTTGAAGAAATTTAGGTATAGGTCTAAATATGTGCAAATCTTCCATAAATCTTATGAAAAATCAGATGAAACTGCTCGCAGGTGTTACTTCCTGTATGACTAAGCTCCCCTTTGGGTCAATAACCAATTCTATTTTACCACCAGAAAAGCTCCCAAGGATCTGTTGAAGATTACTTCACTTGCTTAATGACATCAGAGATTACCTAAAGTGACCCTGTATGGTCATGGTGGTTGTAGTACAGGACCTACAGGACACACATGATCTTCTGCTCTGGAAACATAAGATCATGGGGGATAGCATCAGTCATCTCTAATGGCACGGGTGAATATGTATAGGCAACTGAACTAAAATAATGAAATTATGAATTATGGGAGTTTAAACACGTAATACCTATTCATTCACCTACACTGCAAACACATAAATTTAGGTGTACTATTCTTAAACTTAATCATAATCTAGGTAACTAGTGTGAAGTAGGCACTGAATAGTCAGCTGCCTAAACATGATTATATAGTGTCATTTGGGATACCCTGAAGTATTCCACATGGATTTCAGCTGCAACTCTCTAAATCTCAGACTAGGAACCACAGAATGTGCAAGTTATTAAACTGAGACACTAAATTTTATATGGCTAAAATTAGGTTAGATGAATCCCGCTTTCAGGGCTTCATGATGCTACTTTTAAATCTTTTACACCCTATTAATCTGACACCTAAAGGCTAAAACTGGGAATAAAAATTATGCCCTTCATAGACTTCTAAATGCAAGGGATTATTACTTCTCAATAGGAACTAAGGCCTGAGGATATTTTACATCCTGAAGTCTTACAAAGGCACTCAATGTATGAGCTTCTGTAAGCATGAAATGTTGCATCTAGACAAAAATGATTTATAATAACTTCAGATTTCTTTGAAAGGCATGAGCTTGGTCAATGGATTGGATGGACAGAATGGGATGCACGATATTTATACATAGGTGGTACTACTTAAAATAGACCATCACCATTTTTGCATGGTTTTAGCAGTATACTTTCAAAGATTAATTTATTCAAACTCTTATGAATGTCTGATGCTATTTTTTGAAGAATAATTTATTATCTGAAAACTTTCTAGCACCTCCCACTATTTCAGATTTCTGCAAAATTTCCATTAAAATAGACTACCTAAATTGCAACTTGAATTACTCCCCTTAGCTCCTGTATTTCCACTTCTAGATTTTGTAATAAAACCAACCAAACAAAAGTTTAAACAAATAGATAGGGGTGAAGGCACAACAGCCAGATCCAATAGATTATTTAGCAGTTTTGTCTGAGAAGAATTAAAAATCCCTTCTACTTCTGCTGTTGCTTTAGTACCATAAAAAATAAATTAATAAATAAAATAAATAAAATAAAATAAAATAAAATAAAATAAAATAAAATAAAATAAAATAAAATAAAATAAAATAAAATAAAATAAAATAAAATAAAATAAAATAAAATCTAGATACATAAAAAGTAAAAAGGAATGCCATATTGATGCCTAGGAAACAATTAAAATCAAAGCCAGACCCCTTTTCTTGAAGTTATTGTTATATAAGTATTTTGTAGAATAAGGCCAGTCAGTCTCCCGTCTGTGCCCAGCAAGATCATGGACCAAATCATCTTGGAAACTATGTTAAGGCACATAGAAAACAGAGAGATGACTGGTGACAGCCAACTTGGCTTCACTAAGACCAAATTGCACCTGACAAATTTGGTGATCTCCTACAATGGAGTTAAAGCATTGATGGATATGGGAAGAGCAACTGACATCATCTACCTGAACTTGTGCAAAGCATTTGACACTGTCCCCCATGACAACCTTGTCTCTAAATTGGATAGACATGGTTTTGATGGATAGACCACTTGGTGAATAAGAAATTGGCTAGACGGTCACACTCAAAGAGTTGTGGCCAATGGCTTGATGTCCAGGTATAAACCAGTGATGAGTGGTGTCCCTCAGGGGTCAGTGTTGGGACCAGTTCTGTTTAACATCTTTGTCAGTGACATGGACAGTGGAATCGAATGAACCTTCAGCAAGTCTGCATTTGACACCAAGCTGGGTGGTACAGCTGACACATCAGAGGGAAGGGATGCCATCCAGAAGAAGCATGACAGGCTTGAGAGGTGGGCCCATGAGAACCTTATGAAGTTCAACAAGGCCAAGTGCAAGGTGCTGCACCTCGGCCAGCATCAAAAGAAACATAGCTAGCAGGTCAACGGAGGGATTGTCCCCATCTACTCCACTGTTGTGAGACTACACCTGGAGCACTATTTAGCTCTGGGGCACAAAGCATAATAAGAAGCTATTGGAGCATGTCCAGAGGAAGCTACGAGGGTGATCAGAGGGCTGGAGCATCTCTGCTATGAAGGGATGCTGAGAGAGTTGTGGTTGTTCTGTCCAGAGAAGAGAAGGTGCTGGGGAGAACTCACTGCAGCCTTTCACTACCTAACAGGGGCCTACAAGAAAGCTAGAGGAGGACTCTTTATCAGGGACTGTAGTGATAGGATAAGGGATAATGGCTTTAAACTAAAAGAAAGCAGGTTTAGATTAGTTATTTGGAAGAAATTCTGTACTATGAGGGCAGTGAGGCACTGGAACAGGTTGCTCAGAGAAGCTGTGGATGCCCCTTCCCAGGAAGTGTTTAAAACCAGGTTTGATGGGGTTTTGAACAACCTGGTCTACTGAGAGGTGTCCCTGCCCATGGCAGGGGGATTGGAACTAGATGATCTTTAAGGTCCCTTCCAGCCCAAACCATTCTATGATTCTAAGATTCTATGATTCTATGATTCTGTGATTCTATGAAGATGGTGGTCAATGTTGTGGTTTCTAGTATTTCCTCGGTAATATATTCCGTTTTATTTATTGGTATCTTGGAAATGGAACTACAGTGTTTCTTCTTTGTATAGATGAAAGTCTGTTACACTGAAAAAAGTTATAGGACACAACTTTGGAATGGGGCACAGAAAAGATGGGATGGGACAATTAGCCAAACAAACCAGAGCTGAAGATCTTGAAAAGATATTTTCAAACAAATGACTCAAAGTTGCATTTTTTTCTAATAGTTTTCTAATTATTAGAAAACTGGATAAAAAAGTTTAGGCTGTCACAAGGCTTTGAATTTATGCATCCCATCTTCTTGGGTCCTTCTGACCTTGAATATATCAAAGGGGTCACATACTCACACAGCTCAAATATTATTTTCTGAAATCCAGAGGATACCAGTCACAAGTACTCTTCTCTTTGGGCTTACTGGACATTATGTAACTCTCCTTAGTGTTACCAAGAGCTATATGCTCTGTGCATTTATATTTCATCCATTTCCTCTTTCTTTTCTTTAGACGGGAATTTTTAGTTTTACATAGTGGTATTAAGGAGAGACTGGTTATCACACAGGACTCCTGGATCTTCACTTCACCAAAACACAGGCATTTGTTACCACTTGTAATGTGGATAAAAAGGTAGAAGACTGGATTTCCAGCTAAAACACAAGCTAGGATACAGAGTAAATTGACTGCATTTCCAGCTCAAAAAAACCAATATGACCAAATGAAAATTAATCCCATCTTGTTTTCTATCAATAAATAAATGAATCAAGGCTAAAAATATTTCATTTTTTTATCCTTTCTACTTGGACTTGGTCACTAAAATCAAGTCTAGGATTGACATCTAATTTCCACCAATATTAAAAAAGTACCTGAATGTGCCGTATAGCCAAAAGAAAGAGGTGTGCAACTAAGAACACCTTCAGAGGACAGTCTTCCCTGCCTTACTGAGGTGTTTAATCTGAACAAGGAGATAAAAGATGAGGCAAATCTCTTGAGCAAGAAAGTGATCATACAATATATAAGTGCTAAGGCTAAATAAACAATAGATATATTAAAATCTTGAGCCAATATTTGATTTTTTTTTTCATTGTTTGCACTATCAGGTACAAACACATGTCCACTTGACAATTTTTTCTAAGTATAAACTGTAACTGTTTACTCTTCTGTTTCCAAACACAGACTAGAAGGCTACAGGTTTAAGACTCAGGAGACCTGATGTGTTTCATGGCTGGTTCTGCTACCAATCCACTGCATACCTATCAGGACACTATGTTCTGGTTTTGTGTCTCTCTTCACACTCTCCTCTCCCAAAAATTCAAATGCCAAATCCTGTATTTTAAGAATGTAATGTATTAAATTATCAAAGATTATTCATGTCAGTTTATCCCATATTTGAATGCTTTCTTCTACAAGCAATGGTAGAGAAGGCTTCATTCTACAGCTCTTTCTTGAATAAGTATTACTTCTTTCAGCACCCGACATCATTTATGTCACCTCTCTTCTCACTTCAGTGTCACTTTAGAGAGTCTTAATCTTCTGACCTGGTGCCGTATCTTCTTTTAACACCAGCTCCATTTAGCTCCTCTGTCCTCCTTTTCAGTGTGACCACATCACAAGAAGAGGAAATTAAGAGGAACATAGATAGCTTCTCTATGGCCTTGTAGTCCTTGGTCCGAACTGGATAGCCAAAAAAATAAATAAAAAATGTACAGTTGAGAAGTGACCCAATACATCATAATAGAATCAGGAAAAGATGAAGCGAAGACTGCAACTAAATCATTTCCATGAGAGTTAAACTGACAGATGTTTTCCTAATTTATTATTAAGCATTTTCAGTGATAAGTCCTTGACAGTGAAATATGTTATCTATTCCAAAGCAAGTTTTTCTTAAAATCTTGTTGTTTTCTTACACATCAGGCTTATTCTTAGAAGGGAATAAGAATTCTTGACATGACATCATGCCTCCAACAAGCAGCCTCAGTGTTGCCATGTTTAAGTGAGGATCCTTAGAAGATTCTCTTGGTTAAATAATACTATTTCATTTTCCAACTTAAAGAAAAGAGGTATCATGGTACAATATCTAGAATTCGTTAGTGTTAGCTGCACACATCTGGAACAGGATTCAGTGTAAAATTAAGGACACAATTAGGTTCAACTAAATCATATGGCTCAAGTATCATCACCCAAAGCTCCTTTATGCTCAAGGGAAACAAATAGGTGCTTCTAACTGTAACTCATGTGATACGCCTTGCATTTATATATTTTTTTAATTTGTTTTAAGATGAGACGAAGCACCTTCTAGAGACAATAAACAAATAAATAAATAAAAGTAAAAAATAACAGCACTGTGACTTCTTAGCAATCTTTGCTGCTAAACTGCAGACTAAGAGAGGGTGTTATTTATGAAGTTACCTAAGAAAACCTTGCCTCCAAGACATTAAATTTTACTCAGCACCATTCTGAAGTTAAAGAATGAAGATTCCATCTTCTGATTACTACATTTAAATTCCAAATCCAGGAGTTCCAGTGCTTTCTAAGATATATCATGTACAAAATCCCTCCAGCTTTTCTCTCATATCTCTATTTCATTGCTATAACCACAAAGAATACTCTGCATTCCTGTCATTTGTAGTTAAGATACAGATCTCTGCATTTTCTTCCCAATTACTCTGCCTTCTCTGTTCTCCCCTGACTTACGTAATCCACTTAGTTTCAACTACCCTCCACTGCAAGGAATCTTGGTATTATTTTATACAGTGCTTTGTTGTAATTTTAACTCTACTATAATATCATTATAGTGCCTGAAAATAATATGTCCCCTTCACAGTTTGGCATTTGGGGGAAAAAAGAAAAAAAAAAAAGAAAAAAAAAAAGTCTGCCACAATTCAGAATACATGCTGAAGCTGTGTTTAAACCAAAAATCCAAGTCTTAAAAGTAAAAATTTTATTAAGGGGTATTAAGTGGTACATTTTTAAAGATTGAAAATGTTTTATTAAGATACTATTTTATTATTAATTACTTTCTCAATCATTTCATTTAGGCTACTGCATTATATTGAGATTAAGTATTTATCATGTATTTTATTTTGTGCTAAAAATGATCTGCATTACCAACATGCAGTATTTAAACAGTGTAAACATATTTATTTATTTTTTAATAGATGCGAACAGACTGATAATGTAAAAGAAATAGATACCACAGAATCACAGAATGGTTAAGGTTGGAAGGGACCTCTGGAGGTCCAACTCCCTGGTCAACCAGGTTCACCTAGAGCCACTTGCCCAGGACTGTGTCCAAGGGGCTTTTGAAGATCTCCAATAAGGGAAACTCCAGCACCTCTCTGAGCAACCTGTGCCAGGTCACCATCACCTTGCATGGTAAAAAAGTGTTTCCTGATGTTCAGAAAGAAACTCCTGTGTTCCAGTTTGTCCCTTGTCTCCTGGCACTGGGCACCACTGAAAAGAGCCTGACTCTTCCCATATATACATGACTCTTTCTCTTCTCCATATACTCCTTCGCCCTTCTCCTACTGTCCTTTTTATCAGCACTCAAGATTTCAATATTAGATAAGTATGGGTTTTGGAATGAAAAAAAGTGACGTTCAGTTTGTAGTTTCTTTTCAGATCTATTCCACCTGTCAGAGAGACCTTATTATGACCCTTTAATCCATAATTGAAATCTACAGAAATAAAGCATAAAAAGACAATGTTTTCCTTAAACATTTCACTGAATACCTGAGTTCAACTGGTTAGAAATCTATAAATACCGTGGCTGAACTCAGGGTATTCTACGATTCTATGATGATTCTGTAATTCTATAAACTGGCAGTTTACTCAATGGAAGCAACTGTAGTAAAAAACTCCTTACCATTCTGGACAGTCCTGAGTTGGAAGAGATCCACAAAGATCATGGAGTCCAACTCCTGGCTCCACACAGGACCCCCCAAACAACAAACCCTGTATCTGAGAACGTTGTACAAATGCTTCCTGAACTCCAGCGGGCTCATTGCTATGACCGCTGCCCTGGGGAGCCTGTCCCAGTGCTCGACCACCCCTGGGTGCAGAACCTTTCCCTCACACCCAACCTGACCCTCCCCTGTCCCAGCTCCATGCCGTTCCCTCGGGTCCTGTCGCTGTCCCCAGAGAGCAGAGCTCAGCGCCTGCCCCTCCGCTCCCCTCGTGAGGGAGCTGTAGGCCGCCATGAGGCTTCCCCTTGGCCTGCTCTGCTCTGGGCTACACAAACCAAGAGACCTCAGCTGCTCCTCACACGCCTTCCCCTCCAGACCATCTCTGTAGCCCTCGTTTGGATGATTTCTAGTAGTTTTATATCCTTCTTATATTGTGGCACCCAAAACTGCACACAGCACTCGAGGTGAGGCCATATAGCACAGAGTAGAGTGGGACAATCACTTCCCTCAACCAGCTAGCAATTCTGTGATCCTATGATACCATGAACTGTAGTTAAAAAAAAAAAAAAAAAAAAAAAAAAAAAAAAAGAGAGAGAAAGGACAACAGAAAGAAAGAGGGTACACACACACACAAAATAATGTTTTAGAGGCTTACTCAAAGTTAAAATGTAATTCTATCACCTTCTGATTAATTTTCACCTTTTCCAAGTCATCTGGTCTTAATCTGCTACTGGATGTGAAACTCTTACTTCATTCTGGAGCCCTCTACCCTTCCAACATGACAGCCACTGAAAGACAACTGCTTCCTTTATTTTCCTGAAAAGAAGTTTACCAGGAGAGAAAAATAAGCATTTTATCAAGAGAGAAAAACAAACATTTGCACATGCACAGACACTTTCACAGGCAGAGATGACCAGAATTTTTTCTTTTAGTTGATTCCATACCAGAAGCCAAACTACGACTGTCTAATATGCACATGGAGCATGGAGGCAAAATTGGTTCTGACAGTAAGTAGCAAACAAGAAACATAAAATGTAATTTTAATGGTTAAGCAAAAATTAAGTCAACTTTTATAAATAATGGCACTGCATTTAATGTTTAATAATCTGATTCAAAACTTACTGGCAAAGTTCTAGATCTTTAGTTTCCATCACAAAAAGAATTAGATTCAATTACAGTTTTGCTTTGGAATCTGTAAATCTAGATTATGTTACAACACCTGACTGTTACGGGCAGAACCACCCTGCAAGAGAACAGGAACCATCAGTACTATGAACCATCAGGACTACATGAGCCTACTGACAGCTTAAGTTGGGAATTCAGGTAAACCTAGGGAAAAAAAAAAAGGGATGGAGGGGGCAGGGAGGGGGGAGAGACAATATTAGCAATAACCTTGGTGAATAATCACTTCATATAGAAAAAAGCCTTGAAAGTAACATTATTTGATTATATGAAAAAAAAAGAACAAGATCTAAAACTCATAATGAAATCTCACTGACTTCACTGAGTCCCCTTGTATACCTAATGCCTGTACATTAAAATAAATATTATTCATAAAATGTCACATAAACATATGTAAACATTGATTATGTTCTCTCTGGGTTTCTATAACTACCTCATTACAGAATTCTCTCATTCTACCTCATTACAGAATTCAGATACTTCCAAGGCAATAAATGATGATTAGGACCTACCACATGTAGGTTGTTCTCATTATCTCCTAAGAAAGAGAAACATTTGAGCAGAAAAATGTTCCATTTCTGATAGATTTTAACTTTTTATATATATACATATTATTATTTTATTCAACCTGCACACTACTTTGAACATAATACAGTTTCATTTCAACCAGATGTTTTATAAAAGGTATTTGGGGGACATTCTGGAGCACACTCACTTCATTTCTTATGGTCAGTAGTTACACGTGACATTAGAGTTGTGTGTGTACAGCTGTGAAATGCTTTCTTCCTCAGTATTTGAAATCCTATGTTTCAAGTCATGCTGTAAGGCAGGTATATGGCACAGAAGAGAAGCCAAGGAACTAAACATGTTGGGAGTGCAATCTGTTTTGTCCATGCTGTGAAGCAAACACCCTTCTGCAGGACTGCCGTAAGGGGTTTGCTTCCAGCCAACAACTCCACACAATCATATCAAGCATGTAATGTCCAGATCTGTGTAGACACTTCTGCAGTACTAGGATGTAAATTTGGTGGTTTTGTTTTGTTTATTATTATTATTATTACTATTATTATTATTATTATTATTATTATTATTATTATTATTATTATACGGGTTTTGCTTCAGAGAAGCAGAAGCTGTCGTCCACTATCTAAGACTTGAGTGGCCTGTGTTGTTTGCTTTAGCATAGCTCTTAGAAATATCTCTGTACTAGGGTGCTGTGCTGTTATGGACAATAGGATTGTCTTTATCTCTGTAAAAGAGTCCTGGTTTTAGCCAAAAAAAGTCTAAATCAAAGTTTATTGCGATGGAGAAAGAAAGGGTTTTAAGAGTGTGATTCATCCTATCCTAATAGTAATATCTAAACTAGAGTATATTGTCTCTGGAGGTGCCTGTCTCTCTCTTGACTGCAGAAAAAGTCAAGATGACTGACTGAGTTAGAATAGATGCCTAAATTTTAGACAATTATATTTAGACAAGATGACTGCCACCTAAATTTAGCTGACCTAACTCAAAGCCTTGTTATGTATGCAGAAAAGACCAATAAAGAAAGTAAGAAGTTTCATTTCACAGACTGGGAAGTATGTGGTAAAGAGGATAGCATTTCCACAAGCACTTCAGTGACATGGGAACCCAAATCTCAGAATATTTCTTAGATTCTTGCAAAAATGGAGTCAGTAAGATCAAATGACTTGCATAAAATCACACACAAAGTCCATGTATAAGCAGGAACTGAAGCTGTCCCCCAGAGTCCCAAGCCACTGCTCAAACACATCCAACCTTCCTTCGTCAGCCTCATGACCTGACTAAACATTTCTTTAAGGGTCCTTCCCTTTTCTTTCTAAAGGAAAATCTGTGCAGGTCTCTGAAGCTAAGCAACTTTCTTCTGTTTTACACATTTAAATTAAAATCTATTTAAGAAAAAAACTACAAGACATAGTGCAATTTTAAAGTCATTTGGCAAACTGATTCTGTCAAGAAAGCTTAGTTTCATTCTGTTTGCTTGCAACAGCTTTTCTTTTTTTTTTTTTTTTTCCCATAACTCTGCTGTTCTTGTTCTTTTAATACATTTGGGAGGCCTGTCAAGGCCTATCCACTCTCTAAATAGCTTTGCAGATTAAATTTTTAACTCTACTCTCTTCATGCAGATGTATATTTCTGACAAAGAATTGCACTGACATGTCATCTCCCATCTTTCTCACAAGAGAAGAAATAGCTACGTGCCAGTACTGCTTGAAATTCTGACTCTCCCCATCAAACAATAAAATAAAATAATTGTAATTATAAAACCCTGCATCAAGAAAACGTACTTCTTTATCTGAGCCTTCGCTACACTAATTTCACTTGTCGTAGCAGTTTGGGGCTTTTTTTTGTCTTCACCTTCAGCAACACCAGTAACCAACTAATGAGAAACTGGGGAATATGGGAGACAAGAAAATTGGTTTTGTTGATTTTGTTTCTGCTCCAGACACTCCTGAATTTCTAACCAAAAGCAGTGCAGTACACCCAATCTAACCTTCAACTCTTATTTTTGCTTGGAATTATTACTATTTTTTATATACTTTTTTTTTTTTTTAATTAAATACCAATAAAATACAGCTCCACTGCAGATGGTGCCTGGGAGTAACTAGTTAAAGACTTTTAAATGACAGTTGTTTCCTAGAAGGGGCAGTAGGCAGTAAGGAAGAGACAAATTGCATTCAGTGTACAGAATCCATCCCTGGGTTAGGTATGTAAATTAAATGGGTCTTCAATGTGTTGTATGGTTTGTCATCTTAGGTTCAGTTTCCTTCTCCCCACAGAATCAACTGCATGTAAATAGGTCGTTGCTTATGCATAAGTCATTGCTTATGAATTCTTATTATCAAACACTTCTTTGGGACTCGAGATGTTTTTCTGAGATAAATATAGAGCATGAATGGTTGAACATGGAAGAAAAAGTACTAGTAAAGATAATGGGAGATCTCTGGGGTAACTCCACTGTATCTAGTACAAACGCCCATTAAAGAGTCTGAGCACTTATGGTCATAAATACTTATTCTTGGTGTGGAGAAATCAACAGGAATACTTCATGATCAAGACTATTAAAAAATAAAGGAGGTTGTGCTTTCCAGGAGCTGTTATAAAAGATAGTAGTTACTCTGAAAGCAACTGAAAAATGCCAGGTTTTGTCAGCTGAGGGTATTTTCGCATTTCTGTGCAGTGCTGGGGACAGAAACTAAGCAGAGCACTTCCTCTTCTCGTAATATTATTATAATTATAATATTGGTAATAATAACAATAATAATAATAATAATAATTGGTAAAGAATTATTGGTTTGAATCTCCCATTCAGAGTGTCAGATTAAAATGTATTCTTATAACTATGATACTAAGACATTTTTTTCCACGGGTAACGCTACAGAAAAATTTCATTTTTCATTTTATTTTATTGTATTTTATATACTTTGCAGGCAGAAAGAAAGTGTCTTCTTCATGCACAGGGCATTCCATGATTCCTAGGATTATCATGTAATTTTAATGAACAAATTCCCTGTTATTGTATGGATATTGGCCTTTGGTAACATTTGTGCTCTCCCCTGCTCTCTTTGTCATATTACAGCTGAAAATTTTAGTCATGCACAGCAATCCATGTAGCAAATAGCTCCTATTTGCTCACTGCCTCCTATGAGGCAGTGTCTTGTGGCCAACAGCTTATGCTAGGGTGCATAGCTGACATTTATGGCTTCTTCTAGATTAGGCATCTATTGTCTATTGTATGGTTGCCCATTTCTTTAGGCGATGAAGCATCTGCTCCTTTGCAGTCCAATATTCTGAGCTGGTTTACTATGAACTCAATAGGAGCAAGATTTTGTCACAGAATTGGAATGGGTTAATAATAATACAATAATAGATTTAGAAGCAATTTCATTTTTTCTTGAAGTACGCTGCCATATTTGCATTTTTCATTTTAGAAATGTTCTGCAGATCCTATCAAGAACTTTAACATGCTACCACCTTTTTTTCTTTTCACCCTGGATAGAAATAGATTGACAATTTCCTGTTGAATGGAAGTGACACTTGCTCAGGCCTTGCTCTCAGAAAAAAAAAAAAAGAAAAAAAAATGGGGGGAGAAATTCCCATTTTTTAGGAACAGAGCTGAACTTCAAACAACATGGATATTCAACAGCTGTCAAAGAGAAAAGCCCCATTACTTCTTTATAGGTAGAAATTGAGCTAAAATGAGAGGGAAAAAACCACCACCAACAACAACAACTACAACAAACCGTCAGGGTTATTAGTTGTCAGATAACTACATATTTTTTGAAGCTCTGGATTTCAATGATTCAAATAACTCACTCAATAACTCTGAGGGAAAACAAGGAACTGAGACAAGATACTTCGGATTGTCACCCACCCAGCTGCTCAACCTGACTTCAGATGATACTTTTTGAAGTAGTGGAGTTCATTACTCCACTGATTACTGCGTCTGACCATTTACTAGAAATTAGTAAAGTCTTTCTGCCTGGAAACAGGAGTTGTGTATTTTTTTCAGACACAAGTGCAAGTATTTATTACCTTTGTACTGGATTTTGTATGAAATGTACTTCTTGTGTGTGTATGCTGTTGACCTCACTTCAATACATGAAAGATGTTAATAATCACAGAAATATAGCAAAGTTTTAAAACGGTGAAAAAAAATAAAATCTTTTTTTTTTTTTTCCAGTCTCATGAAATGTGAACAACTACATGTTTTTGATTGTTCAAAATGACTCAAGAATTTGAGGTGTTAAATATTTGATGCTTTTAATATTGGATCACTGAGAGGAGGAATATTGAAATATATAGCACATACACAAACCCAGAACAGTCCAGAGCCAATTACAGACATTAAAAAGAATTGTCTATTAGTGGGCAGTCAGTCTGTGTTGTTCTGCGGTGGTTCCCAATCCTTTGTTTAACCTTTGGAATATGTTGAAATACATTGTGATTTAATGTGTGGGCGAAGAGGGAGGCTGAAATAAACAAGGCTTTGAAAGGACTAAGTTAAAAGGTGTTATTAGTAATTGATTTTTTTTCATATTTCAGCTTTTTTTTTTCTTTTCCCTGATTCATCTGCTACCACGAAGCAGGTGAAGACTTGAAACCACAACTAAAAAGTGAATTTGACAATTTGTTGAGAAAGTGTTACGTTTGAAAAAGCATCCAAATCTATTTTGCTTTTACTCACATCTTCCTTAAGGAATTTCAGTAGAGAACATAAGGTCTGTCAGAAAAATATTTTAGAGGAATAAATCTATCAGCAACAAAATAGTTCCAATATGAGAAAAGAAAATACATTTGTTAAATACCATAACATTTGTCATCTTCTATAACCATTTGGGTACAAGGAACTTCAGCTCCCCATAATGGCTGACAATACTTAAACTACTAAAAGCAGGTTATTTCCATTGTTTCTCTAATTTCTGGAAGTCCTGGAGGATTCATAGTTCATGCTATGGTAATGCTGGAAGTTCAAATGATCCAGTAGATTAGTTGCGCTCAGCACCATCAGACTCACACACAGAAATCACTGCCTGCATATCTAATATCTTAAATAAAAATACCTTGCTAAACAGAAAAGGAAAGGGTGAAATCCTAGCCTTTGGAAAACTGGAGGTCCCACTGTGTCATGAGAGGACACTTGAATGACATAAGAGGTCTAAGAGTGGAAAGGTCTCATATTAACATGGGGATTTCAGGGCATAACTTGCTGATTTATTTACTGAGGAGCTAATTTTAACTTTTCTGAGTGAAGTCATTATTACTACCGGAGGAGAAAATTCAGGTAGTGATTCTGACAGATTAAAAAAGGTAAAGGTTTATATCCTCACATCTATTCTATTTCTTGGTGTGTTATTTAAAATGTTATTTTGATTTTGACTTTTTTATTTCCATTTTTTTTTTTATTTATTTTTTTTAAGCGGAGCTGTCAGTTCATCCTTAAGAGAGATGCAGTTGCTGTTATGCCACCTCTTCTGAAAAGTTTAAGCCTGGTAATTGATGGCAAAGCAGATCTGCACACACAAACAGATGTACACTTCACTTTGCCTACGTTAGTTATACTCTATGGCAATTGTAAATTAAGGCACAGAATGATACAGAGGAATAATAAGCAAAAATGTTGTTACATTTGACATGTTCCCTACACCCATTTGGCTCTGCCTTGATCTGTTCCTCTTTGAACCTGTTCTGTGTCAGACTACATTGTTCTATGTTATTTCCCTTCATACAAATATCATTTTCCATTGATCTTTACCATAGTAATTAAATATTTTCTCAAATAAATGAATATTATTGTTTCTACCATGACCTTCTTCATCTGTGCAAGTGTTTTAGGCAAGAAATCTTCTACTCCCTTTTTGGTGCAAACTTGACCTCTGTCGTCTTAGTTGGAAAATGCACTTGATTTCTAACAAGAGCTTTTCAAAATGTAACACTGTTGATTTGTTGGATAATGAAATCCAAATTGTTCCACAAAAAAAGGTGCAATTATACAGCGTGTAATACACAAATAAATTGACTTAATGTTACATTATAATGAAAACTGTGCAAAATCCTCTACACAAGCACAATAAAATAATAAAAAGTAATAGAACAGGTAATAGATGTAAAATAAATGCTAAAAAAGTAGTTCAAATCATTTTCATACCAGTCAAAAGATACTGAGAAGGGCGCATCCAATCACAATAAAACACCAGAATGAAACACTTCTAAATAGTAATATAAATTTTTGTGGACACTTCATGTCCCATGATGTGGAATTGACATATAGTTTGATTTTCTTTTTCCTAATGTAAGCCACAGTTTTACAGTCCTAGTGAAAACATTTTATTGCTGGGGATGTATTAGACATGGTTCATTTCCCTTCTCAGTATGGCTTTAATTTTCCACATCCATGGCTTGACACAGACCCAAACACCAGAAGATGGTTGTCTGCTATAAACTGTTTGGTTTTCTTTGATTGCTTTACAATTTAATCTATAGTTCATTCCATTAACCCTTTCCATTTTAATGCCACAAAAGTCTTCCCCCTCTCCTTAATATAAAGATAAACTTCCCCTGAAACATTTATGCTCCAATGTCCAGAGGATTACAAAGAGAATGGGAAGGAGAGTGGTACTGGGGGTTTGAACAGTCTCCTTCTTACTTAACTTTTCTGTGGCCATATGTAGTTGGTAAAATAATTGAATGCAACACAGCAACAGGGTTTTCCCTTCTGTTTTCATAATACATTCATAATTATTCATTCATTTAGTTTGGTCATATTCATACCAATGTGCAGAGCCAAGAAAGTGCCACTGTCATTCTAACTTTCTCCTCAATCCCTGCTCTTCAGGGGGAAAAAGAAAAAAAAAAGAAAAAACACAACTTTCCCGTCTGCAGTGTTGTCACATCCGATATCCAGTTCCTTCCGGCAGAGAAAGTGTATCTGGGAGGGTCACCAGATCAGCCTGTGCCTCGGGGCTCCTCGCCTAAAGTACAAAAGACTCGACTCAACTCACGTTAGTCATCTAGGTGGCCTATCGGTGGTGACGGACTGCCAGCTCGGTCTGTGGGCTAGCCGTGATAACTGCCTTGAAATGCTAAGTGCTTAATTAAGGACCTTTCATATCAGTTATTGAGGGCTCCATCTCCCATAGCCCAGGGCATTGTACTTTACAGAGGACTCCCCAGAGCCACAGCCAACTTTATTGCAGTGACAAGTTAAAAAAAAAAAAAAAAAAAAAAAAAAGGAAAGAAAGAAAGAAAAGAAACAAGTGGTTTTAATCCTCTTGCAAGCTCCCAAAATCTAAATACAAGCAGACAGCTGAGCCGACATCATGATCCCCCTACTAAAAATACATTTTTTTTACTGTTTATGAGAATATTGCCTGCTCGCATTTTGGGTAAGGTACAGAGTCATCCCTGACAAGATGATCAGACCACTTGTGTTAACCCACAGTGATATTTTTCAATGTGTATCTTTTCATTTCCCTTAGAATGCTTAGTCCCAGCTAAAGGGATATGTTTATTTAACAGCAGGGGAAAAAAAAAAAAAAAGGAAAAATAAAACAAAACAAAACAGATGTTTGTAGCTAAACCTTGTATAATTAATATTTGCTTTTCATAAACGTCAGATCTACTTCTGTCAGGGAAGAGAAGAAATATTTCACAACCATCTAAATAGCTGAGGATAGGAAAGAAATACCTTTTGTTTCTGTCTGCAGTAGAAAAATTGTGTGAGAATAATCAGCTCTGCTTTTGATTACTTGTGAGGATATCTATCAGCAGTAACTCCACTGAAGTCATTAAAGTTACATTGCTGCAAATACGCCATAAGGACAATCAGAGTCAGATCCAAAGCCCTTATTCAGGGCGTTTATAGATAAGATAAATAAAAAGGGTACATTTCTTAACATCTACCAATTTCCTACCAGTATCACTCTTAATTTACAACAGTGTAGAAGTTAAGAATCAGGACAAAGGACAAAATGTTGCAACCAGTTCTTTCAGTGTCAAATCAAAGGACAACCTGTAATGTAGTCCTGGCTGAATTTTAAACAGAAGCCAACTAAACCAATCATAATAAGAGGGCTAATTATAATCTTAATTACTGCCACCACAGTGTAGCCTGGGACAAGGACTGAGTGAAAAAACAAAGTCCTTAAACCCTGAATCTGCTAATGGAAGATCTGCTAACCTAAGATCTGCTTGGGAAAAGCGCCTGAAAGTCAAACTTCACTTTGCAGAAACATTCACGAGCCTGCAATTGGGCTGGTCCAGTGATAAATTCTGGACAGAACCTCATGCAAATATCCAAAGGCACATACTGCTCCCATGTCCCATCTGAGAATGTGTATATGTTGCCATCATCCCCAGCAAGCTTATCTGCTAAGCCAAGAAGGTACAAACAGCAAAACAACCATATAAAAACCTCCAGCAGACATGGGATGACAATTGTTTTCATATCTTTTCTCCAATATCCTTTCTCTCTCTCTTTTTCTTTTATTTAAATCAACTCACTTAGAGTCCTTAGATATACCTCTAGCTCTTCACCTTCTGCACCTGTTTACTTGCCAACTGATGGGAAATCAGTGATTGTCTAAAAGCCATATTTAAAGTGCAAATGACAAGTAGTAAAATAGTTCTTAAAATTAACTACAGTAATGTATTATCAACACAACCGTGTATTAATTTGAGAGTTACAGAATATTTTCCTTGGCCTGTATATGTACTATAAAACTTATTTATGTTAATCACCTTGTTTATATGTTATATTTAAATTTAAATATGGTATAGTAAATATACTAAATATAGATTACAGTTGGTATTCTGTACTGTGTATATTTTTTGAGTATACTAAATTAAAAAATAGTATACACAGTTTCTAATGTGTCATAAATAGTTTGTGAATAGCAGTAAACAAACAAACAAACAAAGAAGACTAAACTTATCATTCTGGAGCTTCCACATTTTCCCTGTGAGACTTTAGGCAGGATTTAAGTAGCCAAGACCAGTATTATCTGAGATACACATTGCTTACTGCATCTAGGAGAGATGCAGCACTTCTGTTCATATGAAATATTCTCACACTCCTTCTACACTTCACAGTCTCCAAATAAAAGAGAAAAGATTAAACCTATTGCTTGCTCATCATGGTGAGATCCTTTGAAATGAAAAAAAAAAAAAACTGTATAAATGGAAGATGTGATTGCTTCTTTATCTGAATTTGTAATTAAAGTCACTTCTGTTTCAAGGCAGAAATCAGGGAGCCTTCTCCTTGTGTACAGTTTTTCATGCCTAATTTAACAGATTATATTTCTCCCACATCCTGTGACAGTTAAATAAACAGACATAGGAAATATCTTTAAAATCATTTAAGGTTCTCCATTAAGGAAAAAAAAAAAAAAGAAAAAAAAAAAAGGAAAGAGTATGACATCCTGAAACACGCAATATACACCCAGAAAATTTGAATATTATGGCCATTGTTTAATTTCTGAGACCAGGTTACCAGTAAGATTATTGATAATTCAGAGCCTGAGCATCTGTGCTCACTCAACAGTGTGATACTGACAATTATTAACTACAAAACTGTTCGGTGGGTAAGAGTAAATAAGCTATCACCATGGAGCTGCACGCGCGAGTGGCATTCCTCTGGACCGTATTTTACTACAGCAAGCTCCACCTGATGACAGCTACAATCAACAGTGGCTCCAGGCAGCTGCTTTGCTGCAGGCCACATTCAATTATGTCGCCCTGCATTAGTCCCTGGCGAAGCTGTCACCTTCCAGCCTGTGAAGTGATAGCATGAAGAGTCTCCTGAAGTCTCTGCAGTTCTGCCTTCAGTGAGGGGAGTAAGGGAAGCGATGTGAAAAAAGACCATTAGCACTGTGACTGCTTGCAGAGTTCATTTTGCTCATGGAGGGGGAGTGGGGGTAGAGGGGAAGTAGGTGAGTTAGATTCGGAAAGTTGTCGGGTGTTGGATATTTGCAATTTTTTATTTTATTTTATTTTACTTTTTAATTTACAAATTAAGGGTAAGAGTAGAAGTTGTTCCCTACCCTGGATTTTCAGAGGCTAAGTATAGCTTTCTGCAGAGTGGCTCATACCATATTTACAGTGAACAGTGCTGTACATTGCCCTTTTGCAATGTCTTCCCAAGCAATAAGCAATCCCATGCAATCTGGGGAGGTAGGCAGTTCTAAAGGAGTCTGTTTTTTGCTGTCTGGCATCACACCACAGTAGGGCTTCAAGAAGCCTCCTGCAGGCAGGTGGGGAAGCACATGGCTCAGAGGAGGATTTGATATGGAGAAAAGGATTCTTCTGTACCAAGTGAGCCTGCTCACGCCCAGACCAGGCATGAGATGAGAAATGGGTGACTTTTCTGTGCCACCAGCTCTACGTCTCTGCATCTCCAGCACTGAGACTAGACTACAGGCTGTATGTGGCAGACCATGTCTGTGTAGCACATGGCACAGTATGAACCAAAAAGCAAATGTTACACAGAATGGATTACATGATGCTTTTGCATTTTCTTCTCCCATTACATCTGTTTTGATGTGGTCTGGGCAGTTTTCCATACAGATAGCGATGCTGTTGTGTGGCACCATCCTTGCAAACTCAAGCTCCTTCTGCCCCCAAATTTCCCATCGCTGCTTTCCAAGATGCAACTGTGCTACTGCTAATAATATAAAGTTATGACAGTTTTTCAATATATATATATCTAGTTTGTATACTTTTGTATACAGCATTTGTGTAAATAATGTACTAACGTTATTAAGTAATAATACCGTGGAGATAAATAACCAAGTGACTGCCTACATAGCACTGAAAATCCTCTTCCTTACATGAAAAGAAAAGCAAAACAGGCTTTTGGTGGTGGTTGTGTTTTTCCCCATTTAAGTCAATATAAACTATAGGGTGTTTAGTTTTGTTGTTGTTGTTGTTGTTGTTGTTTTCTCCTAGAGTCCTATTCAACTTTAGTGTTCCACCAGCTTGGTGTATTTGATTAAGAATCTTTGTATTTCATTTCAAAACATTGTTGTATCTTTCTGCATATTTTCTTTCATCAGAGAAGAATGTTTAGAAATGCTGTGATAAAGAAGCCCAGTCCCACTCCATACAATCTCACAGGTGCAGAAACGTTCCCTTTTGTAGATTTTTAAAAGTGAAGCATAACCATTTGCCTCAGTGCAGCAAAATAAAACTTTAAAAGTCCTACTAAACCCCCAAAAAACTGCACAAGGAACAGATTGAGCAAGTGCACCTGGGGATAAATGCATTATGGACTTAGATCCATTATCACACCTCTTCTTGTCACAGCCACTATCTGAACCCCACAGGAAATCATTCATTGAGACGCGGAATGTCATTTTAGTTGTAGCATTAATTTCCCAGCTGCTGGTAAAGATATATTGTGCCCCTTCATTGCGTATAAAAGAAAATGAACACAGCTCCATTTGATAACTTCGCTACTGGATGTAGGTTTTATTAAGGGCCAGGATCTCTGTAGTGTAAATGTTAGTAACATGCATGTTTCTTTCTAAAGATGGGCCCTCTGATTTTATTGTCTCTCCAAGCAGTGAATAACATGCATTGACATGCTGATGAGGAGGTTCCAAATGAAGAATATGGCCATAACTAAAATGATATTATTCTGTCCCCTCGAGGGAAGGTTTTGCTCTCAAATCCCAGCAGGAGGCACTTGTGATAAAACTCAGTTTGGGACATTATCCTCCTCATGTTTATTTACTTTTCCCTTTTTATATATATATAATCAATATGAAAATGGAGCCAAATGTATGTAATGCCACATAAAACCAACTGTTTTCTCTGTCTTTATTTTTGTTGTGCAGCAGATTGAATCCTAAAAGCTTCTACCAATCTGAGCACCATGGAGATATATATATATATATATTTATTTTTTTTTTTCCCTACTGCAATAGTGCAGATACAAGGCAGAAAATGTACTTGGTAGCTGTATGCAGTCTGATGCTTTAGTTTTATTCACATGCCCTATTTTAGACAGTTGAGTTAAGGTGAAACTTAGTGCTTTTTAGAGCACTTATTTCTTTTCACTGATTGCAAAGAGACCAGTAGTGAGTACTACACGCTAGAGTTAGTAGCTCACACTAGAGTGAGTAGCTCAGATTTAGATTTCTGTGCCTTAGGTGTTTGGATATTGTGAGACAAATCCTCAACGTATTGTTAAAAGTACCTTTGTCCTTGGAGGACATGACCTGGAACTGTGGCTGACACAAACTAGAAGTATCTATTCGTAGATACTCTTATAATCTACTACTACAGGTTTGTACAGATGAAAGAAACTCCGTCCATACATCCATCTGGTAAACAAAACAAAACAAACAAAGGAAAAAAAATTATGAATAAATAACAAAAATCAGAGTGAAGTTAAAGGTAAAACTAACGTTGTGTCAATTTTGTTAGCTCTCTACTTTCCAGAGGAGGAAATTCCACCTGAGAGGAATGAGTCAAAAACTTTTCATTACATGGTTGGAAAAAGTGATGAGACTTGGCATCATAAACTGCCTTCCCTTCAAAAGCCTGAACAATGTCAATTTTTAATCTATTACCTTTACATCTTTTAACTCTGAGGTGAAAATGTAGTGTGGCAGAAGGAAGAGGTGACAGATGCTCTGTGTGATATACAGGCATTCATACTGAAATACTACAATAGCAGTCATGGCTGATGAAGAACCTCTCACTTTGCCAAATTCTATGTTTAATAAAAAGTCAATATTAAACCATCCATGTAGCCCAGGAACTACATGGTCATTAAGACTTTCATAGTATATTAGAAAAAAAACAGATCTGTTGATTCTTGCACAAAATGTCTATGTATATGCATGACTATTGTTAGGAGTTCGGCCATCCATACGTAAGGCAGAATAAGTATCTAAATTATTCTAAGAGTATTGTTCTGTTTTTTAAACAAAACATACAAACAAATAAGCAAACAACATCAATAAGATAAAAATCTGTTGGTAGCAGAAATTCTATCCTTCAAAAATGTGTCCGATAATTAAAAATTATCTTTTAGTCACAGTCAAGATACACACCCCTGGGAAAAAGGCCTATCACCTCAGTTCTGTCCCCATTCCAGGAATCAGACAATTTAATACTTCAGACTGCTCCAAGAAATTAGTATTTAAATAGCACTCTGTCTAAAACTGGAGAAGCATAGAGGAGCAGTGAGACAACAGTCTTCCCGAAAGACCAGACCTGGTGAGGTTCTCACAGGAAGAGAGAGCAGAAAAGTAGATGGCAAGTCAATACCTTTATGGCTTTTGGGATCCCCAAATTAAGCCTTATTATGTAACAAGCAAATATGCACTTCCATGGTGAATGTTTCAAGTTGGAGGAGTTTCAGACCTATTGTGCAGACTCAGTAGGACTCATCCTATATGACCAGCCTGCACATACGCAGTGGCCATCTGCAGAGGAGTTCCAGATAGCAGTCTAGTAGAGCTAGGATTGTTCATCAGGACGTTGAATGTTGGAAATCAGAGAAAAGCATATTATAACACAAAAGACAGGAAAGGAGAATTTTGCCCTCTCATATACTGAAGGAATATAACATTATGACTGACATGGAGAACATGAATAGGAAATATTTATTGTTTCTAACAATGTAAAAATGTAGATGGCATTAAACAAAATTCTCTGGAAACTAGTTTCAAACAAATGAAAAAATCTAATTACATTTTCCGTGCACAGTGAAACTGTGGAACTCTTCCTCAAAGGATGTTATGGAGGCCTAATGATCAATGGAATAAAAAAGTGATAAGACAAATTCATGAAAGAATTTCCATCAGAGGCATCATTATAACCTGTCACTCAGCATGAATAGACAAAGTTTATGGCTTGTTTCTGACAAGGATGCACTGCCACCTTCATGCTTCTCCTTCCCTTGCTTTTCCCTGTGCTCATCCCCAGCTTCAGCCTTGTAACACTTCCCTCCTATCAGCTTTTGGTGCTGTTCATCCAACTGAACACCAAAATTGTTCAGTTGAGAATAAGAGAAGAGAAGACAAGAATCTGAAGAGAAGTGGCTTCTTTTTGGCCAAGTTAGTTTTCAGCCCCTTGAGAGAGTTTATTTGGAATTGTCATGCTATGAGATGTATTCAGAGTCTTGCTCGAGGTGAGTGATGAGACAAAACAGCTCCTAATCCTTTTGGTTGTAGCAAACAGTTAATTCAACGTAAGCTGCCTGTGAATTGATCCCTTAAGCTATTCTTAAAGAATTGTATAATAATGTAGCTTGGAAAAGACCTTCAAGATCATTATGTCCGTACATAAACCTGATTTAGCAAGTTCCATCACTAGACCATGTCCCTTAGAGTCACATCTATACATCTCTTAAATACCTCCAGGGATGGGGACTCCACACTTCCCTTGGCAGATCTTTCAGACATTTGACCATCCTTTCCATGAATAAATTCTTCCTAATATCCAATATAAATTTCCCCTGGCACAACTTGAGATCATTTCCTCACATTCTATCACTTGTCAAATATCAAATGAGACTAACACCCACCTCACTGTAACCTCCTTTCAGGTAGTTGTAATGAAAGCAATGAGGTCTCCCTTCAGCCTCATGTTATCCAGAGTAAACAAGCCCAAGTCCCTCATTTAGTCTTCATAATTTTTGTTTTCTAGTCCCTTCAACAGTTTCATTGCTTTTCTATGCACATACTTGAGCAACTCGATGGTATTGACTGTCTTGGCCACCTGAGCACACTGCTTGGTCGTGTTCAGCCAGCTGTCAATCAGCATCCACAGGTCCTTTTCCAGTTTTCTTGCCACTCTTCCCTGAGCCTCTATGCTGCATGGGATTGTTATGACCCAAGTACAGGACCCAGCACTTACCTTAGTTCATTAACGTACAAGGGACTCAGCCCATCAATCTAGACTATCCAGATAGTAGATAGACTATCCTCAGTAGATTGGCAGGTCTGCCTAACTTGGCATCATCTGCAAACTTACTGAAGGTGCACTCAATCCCTTCATGAAGATCACTGATAAAATTGTCAAATAAAACTGGCCCCAAAATTGAGCCTTGGGGTGTCCAACTGGTGAATGGCCACCATCTGGGTTGAACTGCATTCACTAGGACTCCTTGAGCTCAGCCATCCAGCCAATTCTTCACCTAGCAAACTGTACAAGTGTCTAAGCTCTATGTAACTGGAGATCAGATGCATCATGAAGGACAGTTTCCATTCAATGACAATAGTGTTGGTTTTTTTTTTTTCTCATTTTCATTGTCCCCATTCTTTTCCAGGAGATTCCTACCCTCAATACATAGAGGGCTGATGTATTTGTAAAGCTGTTTCAGGCCAAAATATTAAAATGAACTTACTTAGGTCTTTTATAATGAACAAATCTATGGATTGGTTACTAGTGCACAATTATTCTTGTACTTGGCACAGTCTGATGACAAAGTGCATGGTAATACTTGAAAACAGAGCACCCCTTTTCTCAAGTCGTTGTCCTCATTTAGCTAGATCTTTAATATGGGTGAACTGGTGGGAACATTCACCAGAGAGTTTTCAGTACCCTAATTAATTCTGAAGTGCTCTATTTATCCAGATTTGACAAGTTTAGTACAGAAGAAGCCATAAAACCTTGGAACAGATGGAAAAATGAATTCTGATCCCCTCCCATTGATCATCAGGAGCAGCACCATTAAATGCATATCAGTTGCTTGGAAATATGAGAGCCCCGTAGCTTGGCCATGAACCCAGAGGTGCCATTTTATAAAGCTAGTGCATATGAACAGAGGCAGTTTAGGGCAAGGTATTTGCTTACAGGGGAAAAACAATAATCTTCCAGTTTAGAACTGGGGCTCCCTTATTTCAGTTTATTGACATCTCAAGTGGTTTAGGGCAAAATAGCTGTGCTCAGTTACTCATGTATATGGGATTGCTTGAACTGCACTTATTTCAGTGGGAGTTCAGGGCCTTTGAGATTCCAGACCTTGATTGCCTTAGCTCCCCATATATAAAACTAGGTGTAACGATGCTCCTTGGGCTGTTTGGAGAAAACTCCTGAGCAGACTGAGGTGCTGACATGTTTAGTACAGACTTACAAACTCCCAAGATAGGTATCTAGTATAAAGAGGTGAAGTACATATGCTTGATTTCTATAGCCTTGCAGGCATTTGCACCTGCACAAAACGAGTGCCAAATAAAAATAAAACTCAGAGTAATATCATTTGTGTAGACTTTGTGCAAAGACAATGACTGCACAAGCTGCAAGGCAATGACAGCTGAAAATGTAGGCACATCTCAATAACCAGGAGTCCCGTGCTTTCAAATTTTGATTATAAATAGATCTGAAGACTCAGACCAAAAGCATTTATTTTCCTCTTAGGTAAATGTTTTTGTTGAGGGGGATGTGAACAAAACCTTAATTTTATTTTGCTAATTACTTTAGAGGACGCTCAGGCTTCTGTGTCCCTTTTTACAATATATCTTCATGGTAGCTACTCTTCCATTAATTATTCCAATAGGAATAAATATTTTCAACATAACTCATCATCATATTCTAGTGCAGCAGGAAAATAGAATATTTTTCTATGTTTATGATTGGAAAAAATATGAGAAAAGTCACTTTTTTGCGTCTTGTTTAACTAGTGCTCCCTCTTGTGGTACTTTAGCAGCAATACCAAACCCTAAATCTTTTTCCTGTGTGGATGAGAAAAATACAGGGTTTAATATAGGTTTATTTCAGAGGTGTTTTAAATAAAACGTATAGTAAGATAAATAAAATTACATAAGATATAAAATCAAAAATATATCTATCAGCTATCTCTGTTACAACAAAGAACAATGGAAGGGGACACAGTAGAAAGTATGCAGCACGTAGGGAAAGATGATGTGCGTAGTTGTTAAAATCATTGCCTTTCTGTTCTGAACTGTACTTCTTGCTCTTGAACAGCTAACTGACATTTTAGATATAACTTTTCTGTGTACACAAGTCATTTGAGCATTCTGTGTCTCTTTTCTATTGGCATTTTAAATCTATTTTAGTTTTTGTTTCATCTGTAGCATTAGTTCTGCAGTTTTGCTGCACTCTTTTTTTTTCTTTTTTCCATTGTTGTTACATCTGCAGCCACATAGACACGCAGGTCCAAAAGCATCTCTCTTTTTTTTCTTTTTCTTTCTTTTTTCTTGTTTACCTCTCTTAGCTTGTCTTTTCATAACCACTTTTTAAAGTCTGTCTGCTGATGCAGCATTGATTTTCTTTTGAGATTAATTTTTTTTGTGCTTTCAGGAGCAGGCGGAAAAATAACCCCAAAATGACCATTTTGAACATCGACTTACATGATTCTTCACGGAGAAGTTTTAAGCCAGTAGATGTATCTTGTTCTACAGGGATCTCTGTCAACTTCTCTTTTTATGCATTTAATGTTCCTCCCTAGCGATAGCCTAAGGGTGCTTTCACTAAACAATTAATGTAAGGCATCTCCTGGGAACCTAATGGGTATTTAGCAATAAGTTCACTTCCAGTGAATTGTATAATGTGATATTTTGACAATGGATATAGTGAGGTTCTTGAAAGGTGAAGTTTTCTCCTAAGAAGCAATAAAATAACTAACAGAACTTTGATAGCATTTTGTGGGGTGGGATAGGATAGAGAGCAGGTCAGAAGTAGTAGGTAATTTAGTGGAGTGTTATGTGCTGTTCTACAGTATGTTCTTTAATTTTAGTGTCATCCTGTAATAATGTTCACTTTCACTAACACAATGTACAAGTCGTAATCTATTAGTGAAAATAAAATTTGCTGTGACATTTGATATGAAAGCCGCTAGCAATGAAGGATGTTGTACTGCAAGTGATATTTGTATTATGTTAATAAAAAATGATATTAACATATGAAACTAATACTAGGCAGCAAAAAGTGTTTAATATTAAGGCTTGAAATGCAGGAAGTAACATGAAATCTCCAACCTGGTCTGTTAATGATAATGCTGTGTTCAAAATTGCACTCACTGAGAAGACTGTAAACAGTAAGTTTTTTGTGAAATCATTTTTAAATTTTATTAATAAAAATGTCAACAGATATCACACATACACACACACAATAGTGTAGTATATTAATCTAGACATTTTGCTGTAGAAGTTGTCATTTTAAGTTGAAAAAATTATAGGGCATGCATTCATAATTGAATATTTTCCTGTTAGAATTGTTCTCACTGCTTAACCTAAATAAAATTAAAACTTCAAAGATATGCTGTAGGATTTTGTGGCATTTATCTGTAATATGATAGATTTGGAACTGAAAAAGATGTAGAGTAGTTTAGAGATATGGTGGGGAAGAGAATGAGACAATTTCATAAAAAAATATGTTATGTGTAAGGAGCTACATAAAAATAGCTTTGCTGTTTCTATTTACTCACCAGCTGAAGGATAACAAGTTTGGAGCAGAGGTTCTGCTTTATTACTGTGATTTTTCCCTAAAAACATAGTTTTATAGTAGAACTGAATAAATCTGAGTTAATGACACATTTCTCTGAGACAAATACACACACACACATGCTTAACAACAGACAAATAAAATGACAAGGAGATAGGTTTGAAAGGAAAATGGGCAATATTTTACATTGTTTAAAATGTTACTCCAAAAAGAAAATTAGTGTTTTACCTTAACTTTCCATTGTTTTAATATACAAAATAATGAACGTCCTAAAGCCAGTGAAACTACAAGAAACAAAGAAAAAAAAAGTTGTCTTGACCCACTTTCATTGAATATACCTTTACTTTTGCTAATTAACTTTAAAAAAATAAGAATTAGTAATCTGTATTTACTGGTTCTCTGCAGGTTTTCAGTTATGATATACTACTGATTTATTTTCCTTTTAAAACAGAAATTTGACAGGCAGTTAGAGTACAGTCTATGTAATATCCAACATCAATAGCATAAAACAAATGGCTCTAGAAGTGATGTATTTCACAGGATGGTGTCTGCTCTTCTCAGGCTTATGACAAAATTAGGCTCATTATCATCTAAAAACTCTATTTTTTTTTCCAATATGGGAAACAGAATATGTTAAGATTTAACAAGGGCATTTTTAAGCAATGAAAGCATGCAGGTTCTCTCTCTTTTTTTTTTTCATTTTGGAACGAATCTATTACCATTAAACCCAAAGACAAATCTGATGTTTAACATTCTCAAAAAAAAAAAAACTGTTTCCCTTTTCTTTTCTTTTCTTTTCTTTTCTTTTCTTTTCTTTTCTTTTCTTTTCTTTTTTCTTTTCTTTTCTTTTCTTTTCTTTTCTTTTCTTTTCTTTTCTTTTCTTTTCTTTTCTTTTCTTTTCTTTTCTTTTCTTTTCTTTTCTTTTCTTTTCTTTTCTTTTCTTTTCTTTTCTTTTCTTTTCTTTTCTTTTCTTTTCTTTTCTTTTCTTTTCTTTTCTTTTCTTTTCTTTTCTTTTCTTTTCTTTTTTCTTTTCTTTTCTTTTCTTTTCTTTTCTTTTCTTTTCTTTTCTTTTCTTTTCTTTTCTTTTCTTTTCTTTTCTTTTCTTTTCTTTTCTTTTCTTTTCTTTTCTTTTCTTTTCTTTTCTTTTCTTTTCTTTTCTTTTCTTTTCTTTTCTTTTCTTTTCTTTTCTTTTCTTTTCTTTCTTTTCTTTTCTTTTCCTTTCTTTCCTTTCTTTTCCTTTCTTTTCCTTTCCTTTCCTTTCCTTTCCTTTCCTTTCCTTTCCTTTCCTTTCCTTTCCTTTCCTTTCCTTTCCTTTCCTTTCCTTTCCTTTCCTTTCCTTTCCTTTCCTTTCCTTTCCTTTCCTTTCCTTTCCTTTCCTTTCCTTTCCTTTCCTTTCCTTTCCTTTCCTTTCCTTTCCTTTCCTTTCCTTTCCTTTCCTTTCCTTTCCTTTCCTTTCCTTTCCTTTCCTTTCCTTTCCTTTCCTTTCCTTTCCTTTCCTTTCCTTTCCTTTCCTTTCCTTTCCTTTCCTTTCCTTTCCTTTCCTTTCCTTTCCTTTCCTTTCCTTTCCTTTCCTTTCCTTTCCTTTCCTTTCCTTTCCTTTCCTTTCCTTTCCTTTCCTTTCCTTTCCTTTCCTTTCCTTTCCTTTCCTTTCCTTTCCTTTCCTTTCCTTTCCTTTCCTTTCCTTTCCTTTCCTTTCCTTTCCTTTCCTTTCCTTTCCTTTCCTTTCCTTTCCTTTCCTTTCCTTTCCTTTCCTTTCCTTTCCTTTCCTTTCCTTTCCTTTCCTTTCCTTTCCTTTCCTTTCCTTTCCTTTCCTTTCCTTTCCTTTCCTTTCCTTTCCTTTCCTTTCCTTTCCTTTCCTTTCCTTTCCTTTCCTTTCCTTTCCTTTCCTTTCCTTTCCTTTCCTTTCCTTTCCTTTCCTTTCCTTTCCTTTCCTTTCCTTTCCTTTCCTTTCCTTTCCTTTCCTTTCCTTTCCTTTCCTTTCCTTTCCTTTCCTTTCCTTTCCTTTCCTTTCTTTTCTTTTGCTTCCTTCCCTTCCTTCCCTTCCCTTCCCTTCCCTTCCCTTCCCTTCCTTCCTTCCTTCCTTCCTTCCTTCCTTCCCTTCCCTTCCCTTCCTTCCTTCCCTTCCCTTCCCTTCCCTTCCCTTCCTTCCCTTCCCTTCCCTTCCCTTCCTTCCTTCCTTCCTTCCTTCCCTTCCCTTCCCTTCCCTTCCCTTCCCTTCCCTTCCCTTCCCTTCCCTTCCCTTCCCTTCCCTTCCCTTCCTTCCTTCCTTCCCTTCCTTCCTTTCCTTTCCTTCCCTTTCCTTCCTTTCCTTTCCTTTCCTTTCCTTTCCTTTCCTTTCCTTTCCTTTCCTTTCCTTTCCTTTCCTTTCCTTTCCTTTCCTTTCCTTTCCTTTCCTTTCCTTTCCTTTCCTTTCCTTTCCTTTCCTTTCCTTTCCTTTCCTTTCCTTTCCTTTCCTTTCCTTTCCTTTCCTTTCCTTTCCTTTCCTTTCCTTTCCTTTCCTTTCCTTTCCTTTCCTTTCCTTTCCCTTCCTTTCCTTTCCTTTCCTTTCCTTTCCTTTCCTTTCCTTTCCTTTCCTTCTTCCGTTAGTAAATCACCAACCCCCAACCTTCATAATAACCCATAGGCTTCTAATGCTGATCCAAACTATTGTTAAACTAATGTATTGTCAAAATAGCAATAAATACAGCAACAAAAGTGCAACAAGGGAAAGGGTTTGTTTGTTTGTTTTTTGTGAGGTAGATGCATGGCTATTAAAGTAGCACCCTTTTCACAATATTTTTTATTCTATAACTGTAGCCAGAGAATTTCCAAATAATGATTTAATGATTTTAATAGCTGAAACTATGAATAAAGTCCTTACTTTCTATGAAAAATATCAGATTGTCCACTGATGTACCTTGGTGTGGTTCTGTTAACATCACATAACTCTCCTGATTTGCATGTACCAACAAATTCATACCTGTGCATTAAAAAGCACTTGTATTTGCAAGACAAAATACAGCAGAATACTGACGAGCATTGTCCTTTGCAATAGTAACATTTATCAGGATGCATTTGCAAGCTGATATATGAGTTTAGCATTGCAATGCATTGCTTTAATTTTCAAAGTGATGACTGCAGTATTAATCTATGTGCTACATACAAGTGTAAATGAAAACTCATGCCCAGCCTCTTAAACCTGTATATATAGGTTTCACTTCAGCCACTTGACCTTAATGCTCTTGGTGTTTGAACATGGTGTTTGTTATTCCATAACAAATCCTTAACTGCTTATTTTTGTAGAGACAGAACACAATTGCAGTTAAATCTGGGTAAATGGAGAGTGTCTTATATGAAGTCTGTAGGATTGCTCAGGATTCATATCTGAACATTTCAGTTAGCATCTGGCCTTTGGGGTCTGTATTTCAGTGCAAATTGCTTAGGGCGTACTTTTCAGAAGGTATTTGTCTGCAGAAATAAAACAGATACTTCTGTACTTAAAATTATCCCCTTGAACTTATTTTAAAATCATCTCTCATTATTCTTTCTTTCTCCTCCTTTTTTATTCTCTAACAAGTGCTAGAGCCCAAATCAAGCCAGGGTGGACTTCAGGCCTATTCCAGCCCAGACCTACCAGTTTTTGAGCACCCCTCAACCTGCATCTAAAGTTCTGTGTCTAAAGCTCTTCCTCTGCATGACCACGGCTGCCCCTTGGAGCACTCCCACCTTTATTTTTACTGGAGTCTCACTGAGGTTTGGAAAATGAGCATAAAAATGACCAAATTCCACCACTTAACTACAAGTCTAATAAATGGAGACCAACTTCACTGAGGGGACTCAAAAACAAACTCTGTATCTCTGAAGAATGTTCAAAGACTGCTAGCAAAGGTGAAAGAGTGAGCTGGGTGCAAGTTGTAGGGCAGAAAACATTCCCCTTCTCTTTGACTGATGTAGGACAACTCATGAATAGAAAACTTTTTAGTGGGGCCAGAAGGATTGGAAACAGGAAGAGGCAGGGCTATTAGTTTGAATGCTCAAAGAAGAGGAAGATTGGGTTCCAGTCTACTGATACCATTTGCACGTTGCCAGTCAGGCTTCAAAGTAAAATGAAAAACCAGAGCAGGAAGACCAAGATTAGGCAATTGCCTGCCTGTCTCCTTCCTTTCATCACTTATTGCTTTGGCCAAGTAAAGCAGATTATAGCTGCACATCCGCTGGTTCAAGTGTGGATGGTTTTTGCCATAGGTCAGGGTGGCAAATATTGAAGTTAGTTAAAGAGTATGCATCTGCATACAAATCAGCTATTTAAACCTGCATCGAGATCTGACCTGTCCCAGCTATGTCACTAGGAATAACCAAGTTAGCTGTTACAGACCCAAACTAAGAGGTACTAATCACTGAAGAACTAAGTCATTAAAGTCACATGATTGTGAATGAATATTCCACGAATACTGCTGTACTTCTCTTTTTGATGATGCTCATCAAAGCATCGTAAACAAGGATCAAACATAGCAATTTATTGAGGGAATGTTGGTTTGTTGGCAATTGTAGAACAAGACATTTTGTAAACTTTACATATCAATGTATTTTGGAGTGTATCTGGGTTTTGCTGGATAATTAAAAGATGTTGCTGTTAAAATAAATGAATAAATAAGACCTCTAACTAAGAATGAACAGGTTTTTTTGTGTTTTTTTTTTTCTTTTTTCTGTAATTTTTTGAATGAAAGTTACACTCTGTGGAAACAACCAGGACATTTTCCTGGTTATGACGATAATGCTCTCATAATATTCCTCTACTACACGGTGGGGTTATGAGACATTGTTGAATAATGCTTTTATTGTTCTTGCAGGAAGCTGAATGCTGCTTGTATGTGAAACATTATATTTAATTGCCACGCTAATCGAAAACAAGCTAGCTGTTATACAAACCAAATCCATGTTCCTTTCTGTCCATTTTTTAATCAAAAATTAAGTAATTAAAAGAACAAGAAACACTACTGCAATTAAAATAAAGAAATATATTACCACAGTTTATGAAGAGTAGGAAGAATCATGCAAATAGGCTGTCCATGTAATTTTCTCTTTTTCCATGACACAAAAAAAAAGTAATAAAAAGAAATATTGCTTACCAAACTTTTGCTTGCTAAATATTTCATCCGTGATTTATTTTTAAAATACAGATGAACTATTTTCTCCCTTAAACACACTACAAATTCCTCAATATTATTAGTTGCAACTTGTCCTTTCTGAGGCAACAGAATCACTTACGAGAAAATACTGGGAAGTTATTTCCTTATCTCATGAAAAATATGGGAATTTTTAAGCTATCTACTTCTATCAGGACTGGTACTTCTGATTGTGTCTTCATGTCACAATTAGGCAAGAAAATTTGACCTACTGTGATAATTTTCAGTAGACATGTGGTTCTTGATTCTAAACTAGTTAGAACCTGATTTAATTTTTATATTAATAAATAATAAATTTATTAATACATTTCCTAATGAGGAAAGGTATGGATAAGCAGTGCTTCAAAATTAATGGATAACTATCAAATAATAGATGCCAAAGAGAACGTAAAATTCTGAAAGAAAATGGGACATGTTGAGAAAATGGGACAAAGAAAGTGTTTCTAGCTAAGACCTGAAAAATGTTTTCTTATGAAACAGCTTTCCCAAGATTGTAGCAATAAAATCCTTCTTGCTTTGTTGAAAAATAAATAAATAAATAAATAAATAAATAAATAAATCTGAATGTATTCCTAACGAAGTTTCTTTATATTTATATCTGCTTCCTTTTGAAGTAGTTGAAGACTTTTTGAGTTTCCAGAGGGAAAAGTCCCACCCTAGGTTAACCAAGGCATCAGATCAGATCACTTACTTGAAACACAGGAAGAAAAATTCAAACACCTGGACTGAATCCAGCAGTGCAGAGACAACCTGGGGTCTTCCCTGTCCCAGGTGAATGCCTTAGCCTTAGGCTATTGGCTGTTCTCCAGCATGCCTATAGCTGGACAGAAATTCTCTCTTGGACCTGAGAAACCATTCCCTAAACAAGGTGTGTTGACAAAGTCATTTTCCTTGAATATTTTTGTTGTAGACAAATCATAATTTTCTGAATAACTGTTCTAACTGGCTAGGCTACCCACTGTGTCTGCAGCTAAGCATTTATATAAGTCGTTCAAAGTTGGGACTAAAAATGATGGTAGTCAGGGCCCTGATTTTCATTGCCTTTAACAGTGCTTGTAAATTTTGACATGACCAAAGACTTAATGAGTAATGAGCTACACTTTCAAAGTAGGTAGGTCCTGTTATCCTATCTCTTAGGCTAACAGTAAACACACCAAGGGCATTTTCAACAAAGGTTAACACTAGCCTAGAGCACTTGGTTTTGTTGGGTCAGAGAAGAGAGATGCTCTTCTGGAGGATGCACTCCCTAAATCACTTCCTGAAGGAATTTGTCTTTCTCCCATTTTTTCCTGACTATAGGGCAGTCCAGAGATATCCGCCTCTTCAGGCCAAAATTAGCCTTTGTGAATTCTCCCCTACAGATCTATTTAGATGCACACACATCCAGCAACAAAATTGCTTTTCCTACATAAATCATTGACAGCATCAAGCCACTATGTTTTGCTCCAACCTTAATACTACAGTTGTCCTCCCAGCCCCCCACCCCCCCCAAAAAAGAAAAAAATTATTAGTGACAATGGAATGGGTAATATTAGCAGGTTACACTGATTGTTATTTATCAAGACCACTTTGGCTAAATTACCTGAGTTGTCTTGCAAAAGACACATACAGTTTCAAAGAAAATGATGAAAAAAATTGAAATTTGGGAGCATATAGGGACAAATATAATCTGCCTATCTGAACAAATGAGAAGTGAGTGGTAAGCATTCTGGACACTTGAAGATAGCAGTGAAAACATACACTTAGCATACACAGACAGAGCCAGTGTATAATTAGAATAAAAGATATAAAGTACAGGTTGGAATCCACAATGCCTACCCTTTTCCACATTTTCACTAAAATGTCATTTTAATTTCAGTAAATTTTAGTGTCTGGAGCTAGGATTCTGGCTGGTTTGTCTTCAAACTTTTGCTGTTAATCCATATACATGTATCCTCCCCACATCAGGAAAGAAATAAAATCTGCTCTGAAATAGCGCTAAAATAGATTTTCAATTAGGCTCCCCTAGGCCTCAAGAAATATCATCTGTTGCATCTTCTTTCTTTCCAAAGTCAATGACTGAATCTTAAACATGCATTTCTTCAGTGAAAGATGTGTGTAAATATCCCTTACAAGAAGAGTTTTGGAACATTTTAGTTTCATCCTGAACTACTCTAAGCGACAGAAATTAAACGCAGAAAGCATTTGCAATGACTAAAAAAAAAAAAAGAAGAAGAAGAAGAAAGAAAAAAAAGTTTCAGATTTTATTTTCTTCTTAATTTCTATTCTTTGGCCCTTTGTATCACAAATATTTGAGAGATAACTTTTGCTCTGTTAAACTTATGTTTGACATTTATATATTTTTTTAATCATTTGCTGGAAAAAATGATTCCATGTTATTTGGTCTAAATAATATTCATTTGCCAATTTGATAGTGTATTCTGCAGCAAAACTTTTGCATCTTTTATATTTCTCTTTTATTTAATTGTTATATAAACCGACAATAAAGCAAGACCCCAGCTGATGACTCAGGCAGTGTGGATAAACATCTTTTGAAGGAGGTACTGATCAAATGTGGGATCTGTTTATTTCTATATGCTGAGTAATTGATCAAAATCTGAAAATATACCTCAAATGCCATAAATTAGGTTTTTATCCCTCTGATGGATAAAGTGTGAAAAAAGGCCCAAAATGAGACACATAAAGAAAATACCTTTTGTGAAAGCTTAAAATAAATATAAGACTAATGTAATTGATAAAGACAAAATGACAAAGACAATTTGAAAAAGACAAAATATCCCCAGAATACCATACCAGAAAATATTCTTCTACACATTCAGCCCCACATAGTGAAGAGACTCTCTAAATCTGCTCCAGGAAAACTGTAGATATATAGACAGACAGGTAGCTAGATAACATAGTTAGAGATAAAGATAGATTCTTTTTCCAGCTGTCAGCCCCACATACTCAGTTCTAGGATCCGAAAGCCAACCCATGCTCTTTCAATCTCATGCATTGTCAGAAGTGACAAGGATTCTGAAATTACGATTGCTGACTGAAGTCAGTGGGAAGCTTGCCACCAACTTTATGGGAAGCTGGATCAACCCTAGTTAACAATTCAGTTCATGACACAGGTGCCAGCTCACAGTCTCAGAAGTAAGTTTGGTCTGCAGGGCTACCTGGAATCAAAGGCATTCCACAATTAGGGGGTTTGGGCCAGAAAAAATGATAAAAGGCATGAAATAGTTACCATTATAACCCAATCAATTCCTAACTGGGACCATGATTCATAAAAAGGAGGCTTCAGTTCAGTAGGAACCCTGCTTGCCCTCCCTCCCAGGGGCAGAGATATGTGCTTGCAGTACTAATAAAATGGCCAAAGTTACGTGGGGTACCTATTAGGTCAGAAAAATCTTTTTGAAAATAGTAGTGTTTTTTTTTTTTTTTTCCCTCTCACAGTAGCAACTACGAACCCCAGTTCACCTTCGTTACTAGCTTTACTTCACTCTGTGAGAACTCTGCAAAGCATAGCAGGTTACCAGAGTGCCAGCAGCTGTCACCAAGGATGGCTGAGGAAGTGGTTCATCTGAAACTGATGTCTCATATCTTTCCCTGAATTTGCAGGGGTGGTGCCACTGTCATTATCTTTCCTAGTGATTGCTCTTGTTTGCATCTGTGACAACATGACATTTGAGGGGACTGAAGACATGAGTCAGCTTGCCGTTAACCCATTTTATTGTTTCATATATAGACAGGGAACTATCTCTAATGCTACATATATGGCTTTGTGCACATTATGGGAAATATATATTTTTTTACTTCTGTTGTGAAATTCTAAATGTTAATGAAAATGGAAAAAGTTATAATCATTTTCATCCCTTGTGATAATCCAATGTGTATAAACAGCACATCATGGAATGTATGAAAGCATGTTTCTCTGAGTCTGCAGGTAGCCCACTCAAAACAGCTTTGAGAATAAGAACTGCTTGTGATGAGTCACTCAGTAATTCCTGTCATGATTGGAAAAAGTCATTAGGCTGCTTTTTTGTGCTTTGTTTTGTTTTTAATTATAGTTTTGGTTGACGGATGTGGCCAGTGGATTTAAGGAACAATCTCAAACCAATCTAAATAATCTGTGAATTTGCAAATGTTGGAGTGTTTCTTACCCAGCTGCTGTGACATAGAACCATAGAATCATAGAATGGTTTGGATTGGAAGGGACCTTAAAGATCATCTAGTTCCAAACCCGTGCTATGGGCAGGGATGCCACCCACTACACTGGATTGCCCAAAGCCCCATCAAACCTGGTCTTGAGCACTTCCAGGGATGGTGCATCCACAATTTCTCTGGGCAGCTTGCGTCAATACCTCACTATCCTCACAGTACAGAATTTCCTCTAATATCTAATCTCAATCTAACTTTTTTTTAGTTTAATTTAGTTTAGTTTAGTTTAGTTTAAAGCCATTACCCCTTGTCCTATCACTACAGTCCTTGATAAAAAGTCCCTCTCCTTTTTTCTTGTAGGTCCCCATTAGGTAGTGGAAGGCTTCAGTGAGGTCTCCCCAGAGCCTTCTCTTTTCTGGACAGAACAACCTCAACTCTCTCAGCCTCTTTTCATGGAAGAGGTGCTCCAGCCCTCTGATTACCCTCATGGCCTCCTCTAACTCTCTCTAACAGCTGCATGACCTTCTTATGTTGGAGTCCCAGAGCTGAACACAGTGCTCCATGTAGGGTCTCACGAGAGCAGAGTAGACACACACACATATATACACACACTACTGTTTGATAAACAGATACTGAAGAGATTTACCGTATACAACTAACATTAGATATCGCTACTAAAAAAGCTATGTGTTCAGGTGTGATTATGGTACTGTTGTAATCAGCTAAGATCTAGACATACACACAATAGATTAGATTTTTTTTCATCTTAGCTCCTTGTACATCACTATATAAAAATGATTTCCTATAGCATATTCACTCCATATTAATGGTGATTTCTGGAGGCCATAAATTTGTCAGTGCCTCCAAAGGTAATTTAGGAGGTTATCTTAGCCTTAATACCCACCTTTTAGATTTCCAGAGTTAAGAGAGGTGATTGTGATAAGTGAAGCTTTACGCTTTATGAAAGCTTTATGAGAGAGGAATCATATAAATACATAAAGTAAAAGTTCATAAACCTGACTTTGCAGGATCGGGTTTTGGTTCTTCCACTGTTGCCTTGTTCTCATGTTTATTTATCCGTTTGAACCTGTTCTCTTTCACTACATAGTTTTGTTTGTGGAAGAAGATTGTCTTATTCTAGATACTTTTTTACAGTTTCTAATGACAGACATTCAGCCAGAACATGGTTTCTGATCCTGCTCCAAAGCCACAGTGTGAAAATAAATTCCATGTAATGCAATTTAACAAATCCAGTGGAGCTTGAATAGAACAGATTGACCATGCATTTGTTGGCCAGTTTGCAGGATTTATGCCAAGGCTTGAATGCATCTTGATATGCATGTAATGTTCCTGTGTCTTTATTCCTACCTGTAGTGTTAAGAGTAAACTGAGCCAAGGTCTAGCCATAGTCTGCAGCAGGTACTCTGACTTCAGTGAGATGATGTCCATGTTCTTTAATGTGTTGATAAAAATTATTTTATTTATTTAATTATTTATTTACTTTTTATATAGGCTAAGCAGGCAGGAACTCAAATGACAGATAATTTAGTATGGTAAACTGACCCCAGTAAGAGTCCTCCACCTACTTTTCCTATGTGGAAGACAAATATAATTTCTTGTTGGAACAGGTTATTAGGGCCATACAGCTGATTTCTGCCTCTAACCAACACAGCAGAGCAAAGATAGGCTTTAATTCCTTATGCAGTTATTTCTGCAAAAGGAGGTGCCAGGATTTATGGGTTGATGATTCTCTTAAGCAACCTTTTTTTTGTTCCTGGAGGCAAAAGTGACTGTTCCCACAGTTTAAGCTGGTGCTAAGCAGCAGTAGGTAGTGGCATTCCTAGGTCTTTGGGACATTTGAACACTGATGCATTTTTTGACCATAACCTTTGTTTGGATTATTCTACTGAATAACCTTGAACTGGCTTTTCAGGCATTGCTTTATTCAGTTATAAAGGACATGGTTTTGTGGGATGAAGCAACAATTAGGCAAAAAATTATTTAATTCAGAAATACTGTTCTGGTATTTCTACACAAAACTGTACATCCACTTTCACCCAACCAGTTCAGATAAGATGTACTGTATATATAAGGATTGGAAAGTGTCACGGAGTCTAAATGTAGAAAAGGAAAGAAAAACTATAATAAAATGAGTAGGAGGTAATCAGAAAGATGGCATATGTAGGCAATTCTGGTACTTTAATCTAAAAAGACCGTGATTAATACATTAAAGGCCAGAAGGGACCACTGTGAAAATTTAGTTTTACCTCCAATGAACTTCAAGGAACTCTATTTTGTGTTGGTGTAGACTCAGAACTGTTTTGATTGGTATACATGTTTGCAGAATGTCAGGGTAAATCAAGCTTGATATGAAGATTCCCAAGGTATCTTTTCCAAATTGGTGTAATTGCCTTTTACTGTATGATGACAGTTGTTATTTTTCCATCTAATGCTGTTCTGAGAGCATTGAAAGCAATTAGGATTCAGGAAAATGTGTGCAAATAATCAGTTTGTGTTGACTCATGTTGTTGCTTGGTTTTATATTATTGCTTTGTATTTCCAGTATCTGCTTGTTGAAAAGAAAAATGGAGATTAAGAGAGGGCCTTGGAAATCTGCTCTCAACATGGTAACCCAAGATGTATAGTATAAATTGATATATATTTTGCAAACAAGATAAAGTCATAGAATGTTCATTTCAGAGAGAAACATTACATCTTTGCAAGGATTTATGCAAGTCTATCTATACAGGATATGAATGCCTTCCACATTAAATCAATAAAAACAAAGTGAGTTTCATAACATTTTGTTTTTGTTGACATTATATCTTTATGATATCAAGCACTTCTATCATCTGTATGATACAGAAAAATAATTAAATATTGGCATGTCTGAGAAATAATTATAAATTCTCGGTCTTGATTTTGAAAACCATTTAAGCATTTGCTTGGAGTTAAGCAGAGAAGAAATCCTGTAGAAAGAATTGTTCACGTGGTTAAAACAGCATAAGTGCTTTGCTGAATTGTGGCCATGATTTCTGTTTTAGACTGCAAAGTGCACTCCAAAGTTATTTCCATCTTATTTCAGCTATAAGATTCCCGTTGATTTCTGGGAATTGGGATCTGTTTCACTGAAGATGTTATAGAATTTTCTTGTAGTTACAGAGTGCTATATATCAGTTTGGGCTCTTCTAATCCAGTCTGGATTTCTGGTCTACTTCATCATAACTCAAAATTACAAAACATGGTGTATGAGTTTCTGAAACATACATTCTAATTTAATAATTTAAAATTATTTAAGTGGCGTCACTTTTTAAATTTTCTGTTATTATTATTTTGTCAAAATACTCTATTTTCCATGTAAGCCAAAATTTGAGTAATTGAAGAAGTAGCTGAGGAAAACACTGGAATAAAATCCATCTTTAGTTGTGTTTGTTTATAAATCCTCATTTGCTACGTAAATGTCATTATTAGTGAATAGTCAGTTATCTGGTTGTTTTTACTGTCTCTGCTACTGCCTCATTTAGAGCCTCCAGTGGTCCACATGCTTCATGCACACCCAGAAAAAGATAATTCTTGCTTACAGGAGTCTGCAAGCTAAACAATCAGGAGATACAAAATACAGGAAATACATCAATCCCACAGAAGGACCTTACCAAATAAATGAAAGAATCAAAGAATTGAAATGTTGTGTTATGAGATGCTTTCAGAGTCATGAAGAAAATAAAAATCAAATATTGACTGGGTTAGTGTTGGAACCAAGGACTGTGGAGGAACCAGCTGTGAATAGGATCAGAAAGCCAGCAGGGATTCAGCCCTCACCATGTAAGGAGAGCAACGATTATTATGGGATCTAAGCCATGCAGGAGAGAAACAACAGAGGAGGACCTTCCTGAAAATACCTTTGAAGTGTCTGTGTTAAAACAAATTAGTAAACCAGACCCAAGGACCAATACTGTCTTCTTCACTGTACCACCAAAATAGTCATATCCTATGAGCTGTCTTCTTTAGCTTGAGTGTGAACATAGCAGCATGTAAACGAACCTCAGAGAAACATCCAAATGCTTTTTTTCAGCTTACTACCATGCTATAATTTGGATTATTTCCATAGACATTTTATTCCTGATGCTTCTCTGTCATGCTTTTTCTGCAGCTGGTGCTGTCAGAACCAGGGAATCTGGAGCCCTGATCCATTTTTTGCCAATAGTTCCCAAGTTTAGCTGTAGACTAAAGACGTAACAGAATAGATTCTTCTCTTCTGTTGCAAGTAAGTTTAGAGATGGAGAGATGGCGACTTCCCTTTCCAGCCAATAAACATAAAAACTTGTCAATATCCTGTTCTCTGAAGAGATGCCACTAGCATTTCTTTTAATAGTAAGAAGTGATTTAAACATTTCAGCAATACTAAAAAGCCCTGTGGTAGTGTTACATATACTAAATATATGCTCAGTGTCAAATGGCCTCGAGCACCAAGATTGCCAACATTATCCCTTGCCTGCTGTAGGTGTGATTTTGTTTTCTGGTAGTAGACAACTGGTGGTAGACACCACTTTGGAGAACTGGAGACACCATTTCAACCTGAGCTCTTTCTGAACAAGGAACTATTTAAGAAATGTAAAGTATCCTTTCCAACTCTTTTCCTCCATTTTCCCCCTTAACAAAACAAAATGATAACACTGTAACAAGGAACTCAAGTCAATACAATGCTAATAAGGCCTCTGAGAGTACAGTCCACAGATATGTGAAAAGAGGTCTAAAATTTACGTCCATCCAACCACTGATTTGTCTGTCACTAAATACAGTTTGAGTTTTCATCGGGAGTAATGCGCAAATTTCATATGAATTTCTGTGGGCCTAAACGAACAGAAAACTAAATATTCTCTGCACAGAATCTGCTTTGTATTTTCCTACTATGATCTAAATAAATAAATAAGTAAATGAATAAATATAGAAGATGCATCAATGAAAATGTATTTCAGCACATGGGAAGTACTTTTCCTGGGGAAAAGAGCACAATTCTAGTTTCTTCTAGCACAGACCACTGGGAAGTGTTTTTTGTTTGGTTGTTTTTTTTTTGTTTGTTTGTTTTATAATCTTTTTTTTTTTTTTGTGGTGGAAATATGGTAATCTTCAAAGGATCTAGCTGAAGTAGTTGGTGGTTTTTTGTTCACTTAATAGAAATGAGATTAGAAACTTCCCTTGAGACATATATTTTTTTTTCTGTTGAAGATGTTACTTTATTTAGTATTTCATAAATATAATACTGAAATTCTTGAATATATTCTACTGAAGAAAGCTTTTTAGGGTAGGTGATGACTGTGTTCTCATATTGAATACTATGGTCATTTTGCTGAGATACTTGTAAATCTAATCTGTTTAAACAGCAAAAATTTTAATAAAATTTTTGAGTCAAATGCCCTCATTAACATTGCTAATTAGGAAGTGATACTTCCTAATGATGTGAGATGTGTGAAAAATGAAGTAAACCCCATTATAGTGTATATTATAAAGGGAATGTTTGGCAAACAAAAATAACAAATAAGGCCAGACCTTATTTAGTCTGTCTCGTCTGATTGTCAACACATTGTCTGCTGTAAACAGTATTTGTGGAGAATTTCTAACCATTTGCAGATCGTTTACCCTGGTTTTGAAGACTGTTCGTAATGTGAAAGTATTTGCTGTGTAGTTTGAGCTAGATAATTTATCTTCATTGCCCATTGTCAATCTTCAGTAATTACTTTTAGCTATTCGCTGTTGCAGTATGTCATTGATAATGTAAATCTGTTGCCACTTATTCTAATACCATGTGAAAGCATTCTAAAAATATGAACAAGATTAAAATTAGGACAGAAAAAATAGTAGAATTCTAAAGAAATTACATTTGTCAATAGAGAAAAAACATTCTCTTTGCTTAAATAATAATAATAATCTTGTTGCTCTATAATTCATATATCAGTTTTTAATAAATTATTTGTATTTTCAAAAATTTATAAAATTGATCTCAATATTCACTAAAGGATGGTGCTATTATGATATTGAGATTTGAAGGGAATTTCTGTACTTTTCTGTGAAAACACAAGCAGGGAAAATCATGAAGGAAAAGAAGATGGAGCAAAGCTTTCCAAATCAGTCTAACATGTGCCATACTGGTGTGAAGATGGAGGTTCAATTCACTTTCTGTTTTAGGCATAACTCAGTAGTGACCTTAAAATTTGGTACTCACTTCGTCGCTGACTGACAGTTCTGATGGTTGCAAGATGAAGAAGGAGACTTGGAAATTTGAAAAGATAGAGAAGACAAAAAAGAATTTACAAGTCACAGAAGTCTTCCAGAACAAGTTGTAAACTGGTTTTCCATACAGGAGGAATAGATAGGAAAAGATGATAAGAAAGAAAAACTCCGGAAGAAATTGTCATCTGGTGCATGACATTGTTCTTTGTTTGTTCCCATTTTTTCAGTTGTTCATTGTTGTTCTGCATTTGTTCTCAAGGCCTTCTCAAGATTTGTTTTTCCATATGAATCACAGAATCACAGAATGGTTGAGGTTGCAAGGGACCTCTGGAGATCTTCTGATCAACGCTCCTTTCTTTTCTCTTTCTCATGGCTTGGCCACAATGTACTTTTTGTCTTCGTAAGTGAACTTAGTATAAGAAAATGAGTGTAGTTTTTTGCTGTGTGGTCATCTGTCTCTTTCCATCTTCAAAAGCATTTAGCTGTCTCCCTTTCTGTCTCTTCCCCATATTATTCACAAGTTACTTTTATATTTATCTTATATATTATTCTCCAGACAACTTTCATGATCAATAGATCATGTCTAACTTTATTGTTGTGCTCTGCAAGGAGGTTAACTAAACCTTGTTCTCAGACCTTGACCCAGACAGAGTGACTTGGCTTTTGTTATTTCTCCTTCTATTTCAGAAGATCCTGATAAAATTTTCCAGACGCCAGCCCTAGTTGTTTGTCATTCTTTAACATTCTCTTTTTTCACTCAGTTTTGAAATCCAGTTGTGAAGCAAGTGCCTTGGTTAAAAACTATGAATAAGTGCCTGAATTTTAAGGAGAAAATTAAAAAGAATGAATGGATGTGGTAACGATTGTGGATAAGAAAATAAAAACAGCTAAAAATAGATAAACATGTAATGTCACATCCCAAAAAGTATAGACAACTTACTGCTGTATTGAAATTAGAACTGTACAAGACAAGGAAAGATATTCATTATGATACACTTCAGGGTCCTTAAAATATTTAGCCTAAACACAGTTGTAGAGATTAACATATAACACATTTTTCTAACAATAGATAAGGAAATGTCTATAGGGTTACAGTTCAAAACATCCAGTTCTGACACTTAGCATCAGCTAAGCTGTCTAGAAAGAACAAAAGTTAACATAGGTTACTGGAACACAGAGGTTGCTACAGTCACCAACATTTGCATGCTTCAGGTTGAAGAAAGCCAGCAGACTGTCTTTCCACAATGACTTTCTTCCAGAAATCACTTTGCTGTATTTCAAATTAAACTAGCAGAAGGCAGGAACAAAACACACAAAAGGAAACTAATTACACAGCCTGCAGTTAAGCTGAGAAACTACTTACTGCAGGATGTTGCTCGTGGTTAAGTCTTTGACATTGGTTTATAGGGAGATGGGACACATTCATAGGTTGCTGAACACATCAAAAACAAGTCTGGCTTAGAGAGTTCTGAAGATACAGATGGTTAGAGGCTGGGAAAGATGCTGGAGGAAATACGATATGTTTGCCCTGTTTTTATGACTCTTCCCTGGGCATCTGCTTTTTGGCAGCTGTCGGAAACAGCATGTTGAGATAGATGGTGAGATTCAGTAAAATCTCTCTTATGTTCTTATGATCTTAGTGGAACGCACAATAATCTGACTGTGAATTAGCCAAGTGTTGCCTGTACCATTGAACTGTTGTATGGTGGGATTGTACTCAAGGGGTATATGAGACTTCTCTAATGTAGACATCCACGTCTGCCCTTGATGGAGACAGAAATATTAAGGTTTGATTCATTTGACCTACTTAATTGCTTTGCTTTTGGTGAGATCAGTTACGGCCCTGAGATATTTATTCCTCTCCATTGACCAGAAAAGGAGCCTAAGGTGAGTAGTTCAGAGGTAGGACTCTAAATTTCAGATGTCAGCATTGAATTAGATTAATTTGATTTGGAGTATCTTTTCAGTGATTTTGAGAAAAATCACTCAGAAAGGTAGGGATCAGTCCCCTATGGACTGCCTCTCTCTGTTAGGTGTGGGAACGGTCAGCTTGACACACTTAGATGAATACCTGGTGTTTTTTGTTTTCCATTGTCATGTCACATGAGACCCACAGTTTGTTGATGCATTTTCATTAACAAGAGTTACCCTAAACTCGCAATTTAGGCATTAGGGGTTTCCATCTCAAAAATATGCTCTCTAGCAGAAAATTGCTATATGCACATGATTAATTTCAACTAGCAGTTTTTCCCAACCATGCATCAAATAAGTTATACCATACTTTAAAACCCTGTAATTCAACTAGGGTAGCTACAGTGTAGATTTGCTACAGATCATTTTAATGGCAATTATTAGTCATTGTAATCAAAGTGTGAGTATAAGGAGGCAATATCTATGATCAGTATCCTGTCTCATCCTGTTCCCCTCTCCTGACTTTTTAATTCAGTTTCTCTTGCAGAAGATCTTATCATACACCAGCTGACTGATGATAACCACTCATCTTCACACACTGAGCCAAACTCCAAAGAAAAAAATGAATGTCTAGAAAGACAACACTTCAGTAGATGGAACTTGTATATCTTAGACATGCAAAGTAGAGAATTCCACTTTCTAAGTACACAAAAGTACAGTCTAGGAGGTTTCTGGAGAGCGTGGAAGATAGCTTCCTGACGCAGTCAGATATTGAGCCTACCAGGGGAGGTGCCCCGCTAGACCTTCTGTTCACAAACAGAGAAGGACTGGTGGGAGATGTGGTGGTGGGGAGCTGTCTTGTGCAGAGTGACCACGAAATGGTAGAGATCTCTATTCTTGGCGAAGTCAGGAAGGGGACCAGTAAAACTGCTGTATTGGACTTCTGGAGGGCTGACTTTGAGCTGTTCAGGACATTGGTTGGCAGAGTCCCTTGGGAGGTGGTTCTGAAGGGCAGAGGAGTCCAGAAAGGCTGGGCACTCTTCAAGAAGGAAATCCTAATGGCTCAGGAGCGGTCTGTCCCCATGTGCCCAAAGACGAGCCAGCGCGGAAGAAGACAGGCCTGGCTGAACAGAGTTGTGGCTCGAGCTTAGGAGAAAAAACAGGGTTTATAATCTTTGGAGAAGAGGGCGGGCCACTCAGGAGGACTATAAGGATGTTGCGAGGCTGTGCAGGGACAAAATTAGAAAGGCCAAAGCTCATCTGGAGCTCAATCTGGCTACTGTCGTTAAAGATAACAAAAATGTTTTTACAAATACATCAACACAAAAAGGAAGACTAAGGAGAATCTCCATCCTTTACTGGATTGGGGGGGGGGGGTGGAAACTTGGTTACAAAAGATGAGGAAAAGGCTGAGGTGCTTAATGTCTTCTTTGCCTCAGTCTGTAGCGGCAAGACCAGTTGTTCTCTGGATACCCAGTACCCTGAGCTGGTGGAAGGGGATGGGGAGAAGGATGTGGCCCTCACTATCCACGAGGAAATGGCGACCTGCTACAGCACTTGGATGTACGCAAGTCGATGGGGCCGGATGGGATCCACCCGAGGGTACTGAGAGAACTGATGGAGAAGCTGGCCAAGCCGCCTTCCATCATTTATCGGCAGTCCTGGCTATCAGGGGAGGTCCCAGTCGACTGGCAGCTAGCAAACGTGACGCCCATTTACAAGAAGAGCCAGAGGGTAGACCCGGGGAACTATAGGCCTGTTAGTTTGACCTCAGTGCCAGGGAAGCTCATGGAGCAGATTATCTTGAGTGTCATCATGCGGCACTTACAGGGCAACAAGGCAATCAGGCCCAGTCAGCATGGGTTTATGAAAGGCAGGTCCTGCTTGACGAACCTGATCTCCTTCTATGACAAAGTGACATGCTTAGTGGATGAGGGAAAGGCTGTGGATGTGGTCTACCTTGACTTCAGTAAGGCTTTTGATACCGTTCCCCACAACATTCTCCTCAAGAAACTGGCTGCTCGTGGCTTGGACTGGCGTACGCTTCATTGGGTTAAAAACTGGCTGGATAGCCATGCCCAAAGAGTTGTGGTGAATGGAGTCAAATCCAGCTGGAGGCCGGTCACTAGTGGAGTCCCCCAGGGCTCAGTACTGGGGCCAGTCCTCTTTAATATCTTTATCGATGACCTGGATGAGGGGATGGAGTGCACCGTCAGTAAGTTTGCAGATGACACCAAGTTAGGTGCATGTGTCGATCTGCTCAGGGGTTGGAAGGCTCTGCAGGAGGATCTGGATAGGCTGGAATGATGGGCTGAGGCCAACTGTATGAAGTTCAACAAGTTCAAGTGCCGGGTCCTGCACCTGGGGTGCAACAACCCCAAGCAGAACTACAGGCTGGGAGATGAGTGGTTGGACAGCTGCCTGGCCGAGAAGGACCTGGGAGTACTGGTTGATAGCCAGTTGAATACGAGCCAGCATTGTGCTCAGGTGGCCAAGAGCATCCTGGCTTGTATAAGAAGCAGTGTGGCCAGCAGGTCTAGGGAGGTGATTGTCCCCCTGTACTCGGCTCTGGTGAGGCTGGACCTCGAGTACTGTGTTCAGTTTTGGGTCCCTCACTACAAGAAGGACATGGAGGTGCTCGAGAGAGTCCAGAGAAGGGCAACGAAGCTGGTGAAGGGTCTGGAGAACATGTCTTATGAGGAGCGGCTGAGGGAGCTGGGATTGTTCAGCCTGGAGAAGAGGAGGCTCAGGGGTGACCTTATCGCACTCTATAGGTACCTTAAAGGAGGCTGTAGCGAGGTGGGGGTTGGTCTATTCTCCCATGTGCCTGGTGACAGGACAAGGGGGAATGGGCTAAAGTTGCGCCAGGGGAGGTTTAGGTTGGATATTAGGAAGAATTTCTTTACTGAAAGGGTTGTTAGGCATTGGAATGGGCTGCCCAGGGAAGTGGTTGAATCACCATCCCTGGAGGTCTTTAAGAGACATTTAGATGTAGAGCTTAGTGGTATGATTTAGTGGAGGACTTGTTAGTGTTAGGTCAGAGGTTGGACTTGGTGATCTTGGAGGTCTCTTCCAACCTAGACGATTCTGTGATTCTGTAAAATTCCCCATCATAATGGAGGATATTTTCAAAAAGTTTTTCATCTCAGCCATTTAGAAAGACATTTTTTCAGTGATGTATAAACTCCAGCTCCAGTTGTAGAAGTAAGTACAGAACATCTTGCTCTGTATGTATCACAATGCAAAATCAAAAAGTCATAACATATATTAAAACACAGCCTTGATTTTAGCTCTACTGGAGTATTCCTGTTCTTTGAAAGATATGGAGGAGTGACCATTCCTTAGAAGAATTCACTGATCTGTCCTGGAGTTTTAAAGTAAATTGTTATCAGTGAAGAAATCAATTTTTATTAAACTTTCTCAGGAAAAGACACTTTTCATTTGAAGGAAAAAAAAAAAAAAGTCATAAATAGCATGAACTTAGAAACAACTGACTTACACAAACTGTAAAAGACATGCCTGAGACTAGAAAGTAACAGTTGAGTTTGTGTTATATAGAGGAAGGGAGGGAAGAAGGAAACATTTCAGATTCAGGATTCAGTTGGTTTTGTTGGTTTGTCTGTTTCCAAAACATAACCACCATTCTTAGCTATGGGATTCATGTGAAACAGAAACAAAGATTAAGATATTTCACCATAAACCTGTGGTACAAAATAAATCTTCCCTCCAGACTCATGCTAAAGGCAAGATGACCCAGGTATCTCATATTCATTCAGGCTGGAATAGGGGAAGCCAAGGTAGCTAATCTTGATGCTGGCCTTATCACTGAGTTTGGCTGCAGAAACTAGAATGTACTGGTGATGCTAGTCATGTAGGCTTGCATGTACCACTGGTCCTTTTTTTTTGATAAAGGATTGTATTCATATGCATGGGAATGAATGTACCCAAACATCTGGGATACAGCTGCCTACCAAGAATATTAATAGCAGTTTGTCATTATAGGGACAACCTTGGTATACAAGTTTGTGAATTCAGCACCCTTTCCCATTCAATACTGGCTGAGAGTTTCCTATTTTCTTCTTAAAGTACTGAGGATGGATCGTGTACTTATAATCTGTGAATACATGCCTATAAAAGAAGGAAAGATGTACTTTTTATTTTATTTGGAAACAGCCCCATGTCTATCCTCTGACTTTGAGGTCACTGGGCATAGTCTGGCCACACTCTTTCATAACACTGTGAGAAACCTAAACTACCTACTGAAAAGGATCTCTAACCTAAATAAGCTCTTGACCATGCCTAGGAACTATTTGAGAGACTGATAGCTGGCTTGAACGAAAATTACTCTTTAATAATTTAATAGTACAGATGAACATTTCCCAGTGTTTGGGAACAAACCTTGGATATGCTTAAAATGTTAGTATATGTGCCAAAGAAAACACTGCTGGGTCCAATAAAATAGATTCAAAAACATGAGGAAGAAAATAAGTACCATATATAAAAAATAAAACTTCTCACACTCCAGATATTTTTCTCAATGTCTGTCTCCTAGCATGAATCTTCCAAGAATGAAGACGAAAATAATCATACATTACTACTCTGAAATTCTCACCACCCTGAGAAACCGTACCTGGGGATGTTTAAGGAAAGGTTGAACATGGTGCATACGGACATGGTTTAGTGGTTGACATCGGTGGTAGGGTGATGGTTGGACCAGATGATCTTGGAGAGTCTTTTCAAATCTTAATGATTCTATGATTCTAACCAAACACAGACAGTAATCTGTGAATGACTAAGCCATGGCTGAACACCATCTGTGAAGGAACAAAGCACAGTAAGAATTGCTGTCAAAATGTCTATTTCTAGCCACATTTGGGAGCCCATCACCTTCATGCTAGAGAATGGTTGCCAAGCATTCTTTATGTGTACAAGAGAAACTAAAGGTACATGCAGTCCACCTCAGCAGAGCAGAGCAAATAATGTGGGAAGTAGTATATTTGTCCATTATCTGATATCTGATTCTTAGTTTTTCCATTTATAGCAATAAGCATAGGTAAGAATTCACTGTGAGAGCTTCTGTACAGATATGGAATGTGTTATAGCCCTTTCACTCAACAGGTCTACCATCACTTTATTATGGTATTTTCACTATTATAAGATTTTTTCCTTAATGAACTGCTCTGCTCTTCCTGAACACCTTACTGTCTCTGTCTATCTTAAGATTTCCAGGTGACTTTTCAGGGCTCCAGTTCTAAATGGAGATTTAGGAGAAGGAGGAGGAAAAAGGGAAAGGACATTTATCTGCTTGTTTTGTGTCAGTCACATGAGGAAGGTCTGAGGTTAATCTAGGTATGTCACTAGTAAGTATCTTGTCTAAAACAAGCTTCTAACCTTCCTCTTCTGTCAGTGGAGAGGACTAGGCACCTCCAGAAGGTGAACCATCCCATCTATTCCAGATAGCTCTACCAGGAAGTAACAAATCATCTTTTGATAGTGCTTATCTCTCTCCATAGGCATATAGTTAATCTAACTGATTTCCTTATATGTACAATTCATTGCAGACCACAAGGGAGTATCTGAGATACCTTACAAGGTGTAAGATATCTGTCTGGGGCTAGCAGATGTGACACTTGACTTGATTCACCCTTCTGGACTGGCAGCTGAAAACAAGGTGTGCAGGGACCTATTGAAAATTCAGTGCATTAGAGGTGGGTGAATTTTTTTCCAGTCCTACAGTTCCATCTAGGAATAATTTTTACTCTTGCTTCTGACCTACACGTTTTGACTGCAGCTGCAGGAAGCTTGTACCAGCCTGAATCACCCCACTGTTTACAAGGTGACTGAAATCCAGACAACAAACACATTGGACGTATACAGAAGGTTGTCTCCAAATAACACTTGATCTTCATGTTAATTCACTGGGGAAAAAAAAAAAAAAAAAAAAAAAAAATTCTCTAAATTCTTTTGATTGTGGTGTATTTGGTGTAGTGAAAACTTTTGTTTGTTTGTTTTTTGTTTGTTTGTTTTTCCCTGTATGTCTATATACAGTGCTGTGTACACCAGACACCTGATTTCACCTGGGACCTTATAGCATGTCTGAATAATATACATTTAAAAGAAAAAATCTGATAGATTACTGAAAATTTGCAAGACACTGTGGACTCCATACTGTACAGATTTTCCCCAGTCCAAAAGCTTTAAATCTGTTAAAAATATCGATATCTGGGAGATATGGCTTTGTTTTTTGCTTTTGTTTTTTGTTTTTAAGCTCTCCCTTGTACAGCTATGGTCAGTTCAGACACTGTGATTTTGTAGCTTCAAAAAACATGAGGTGATCTTGCTTGTGATACTATTTTACTTGATATGGACTGCCAAGAAATCATTAAATTGGGAAAAATATATATAAATATCTTAAAGAAATAACCAGGGAAACTCATGATCTGGAAGTGAAAGTATGATCCATCACCTGAGCCATGCCATTTAAGAAGCTTCATGCATTAAACATAATGGAAGGGAGTAGTACAGCTCCAGTTCAATATGTGACTTGCGAGCTATCACAGGGCTTCTGACTCGGTATTACTAAGAAATGTTCACTGACTGTCACTGCAAAGGTATGAGAGGGAGATTCTCTAAGGACCAATTAATGGGAATGGAAGAGAATTCTGGTAGATTGGTTGCCAGTGGGAGGAAAGTGAGTGGAGAGTGGTGAAGAATAATGTATGTTTGCAATTTACTTATTAGTCCTGTGGGGAAAAAAAAAAAAAAGAAAAAAGAAAAGGCAATACATACCAGAAGAAATAACAAAAAATCTTAACAGCATTTGTAAATACCATTTTAATTATTTAAGCTGTATCTGAACGGGAAGCTTATTTTTTGTTCTTTTTTGTTTGTTTGTTTGTTTTGTTTTGTTTTTTGTTTTAAGGGACACTGTTGCTAATCAACTTAACAGCCCTATTTTATGTCACAAAACCACAGTTTTCTGCCAGAGGAAGCTCACTGTTGCAGTTTCTTAAAGCTTGTATCCTTTAATCACAGCTGAAATAATGGCATCTTAAAGCTGCCAAGCTCATGTAGAGATTTATTATTTTCCTGTTTCCCTTTCTATTCATTTATTGTTTATCCACTTGTGTATCTATTTCTTTTATCTGAGGATCTCCAAGCACAATATAAAGGCTCATTAATTAAGTCTCACAGTGTTTCATGCAAACTAGGACTCTGATAGTAAAATTCACCCAGTGCTACATAGCTGTAGTTCAGTTTCATGGTAAAATGCTTTGTGATGAGTTATTGCACAAATTTGTTGGTGCTTTACATTTTTTCTCCTGTTTCTCTTTATGCAGTTGGCATTGCACCTCTTAAAGCCTCATAACCAATATACTCTAAACCAGTGTCTGATGTTCTCCTTGTAACTCAGAAAGAGGTTTTTGTTCAAGCTTTTCTAATTTCAGGATATAATCTAGCTAGCCTGAATCTGGCTGAGGAAGTCAAATTGTTGTTACTAAATATATATATATATATATTGATTTTAATCACAGCAACCCAAAGCCAAATTCTTCTTTCAGATATACCTGTGTACACCATTTTGTCCTCAGTAGTGCTTAGATTCTGATTCAGTCAAGCACGTAAATGTGAGCTGTGATAATCTCATTTTTAAGGTCATGAGGTTTCTCATCAGCTTATAAAAAAAACTGAGGACTGAAGACTGAGAATTTTAATGAATTACTGCTATAATGTGGCCAATATTCTAACAGAGTAATTAAGCATGAAGCTTATTTTTAATTTTGGCATTTAAATCTCTCTGGCTCTGGGAAAAGTTCCATTGTCACTATGGCTGGTCTCACTCTACTCCTAGTCACAGTCATAGGCAGAGGAGAAAGTGAGATGATTTTGGCAGCTTGCTCCCTCAGGAAACTGCCTGCTTTGCTTGTGCCTGCAGCCTGCTGTGATAGTGGGAAGAAGAAGAAAAAAAAAAAGAGTTGCAAAGGTGAGGGATGAGGAAGAATTCAGTTGAGAAATGTCATTTCCATTAGTTTTCGGTGAACTTTTTTTTTTTGGCATGCTAATAGGTGGCACGGTGTCTTTTTTTTTTTTTTTTTTTTTCTCTAATGGTAGGAATTTAATATTAAGAAGTTGTATAAAATCATTCTTTCTCACTGACTGGCAAAGACTGATTTCAGTAGGCTTACTGTGTGTAGTGTGAGGGTATATGTACATATATATGTGTAAATCATTTTTCTCCAGTTGGGAATTACAGTTAAAAAGCACAATTAAGAGAGGCAAGAGTCATCAGGGAAAATAGATGTCCCTCAAATATTCACAAATGGATTGAATTCTGCTCTTCGTTTCAGAAAATTTTCCTTAGGCAGAAGCTCTTACTACGAAAAACATGATTAGCAAAGAATTGAACATAGAATGAAACAGTCTCTTGAATCTAAGTGCTTACTATGCTTCAAAGTGGTCTAGGAAGAGCAAATTAAAAAAAAAAAAAAGTGTAGTAGTAATAGGTTTTGGTATTATTTAACCTAGGTACCTATATATATATTTTCTTATAAAAATGACATTTTTGTGGAAATGAACTCTATAATTAGAAGTTACAAAGAGAGTTAAAAAAAAAAAAAGAAAGATTTCTACAGCCTTTCTTGATACAAATGGAATCGGTCTGTATGATTCTCAAATATAAATCAAAAACAAAAAAAAATAAAATAAAAAAAGGGTCTTACCTGATAAGAGGTATGCATAAACCTGGTGGCTGCCATGCTATGATTAACATCTAAACCTGATATTTTTATGTTCTAAATTTTAAATTCTTCCAATCAAGGTTTTTTTTCCTGGTTTCAAGAGATTAGAATCTTCTTATAGGAAAGAGGCTACATATGAATTCTGTTTATTGTGAAACAGGAAATAAGACTAGAATTACTAAGTTGCTACACCAAATACTGCAGATGAAACATGAACTACTTCAAGACAAATTTTCCCAGTGGTACACTCCTGAGCAAGGTCTTCAAGGATATCGGCTACAACGATGAACCTGTGTCCTAAGCGCTGATCTCAGTGAACTCCATTAAAGTGAGACAATTCATTTATGAGGTCAGGTCTGAAGACTGACAAAGGACCTATGGTTGGAAAATGATGTAATGACAGTAAGGAAGGGAATGTCCATACCAAATAATGCTGAAATGTGATTTCCTAAACCCAACTCTTTCTATTTAATGACAGCTGTTTGGTACTGTAACAGCTTTTCAGCTGCATTAGTATTGCAAACACAAAGAAAGGCAGCAGTGAGTCAGGACTGCTATAAAATACCCATAAGTCATTTAGTATATTGAGTGAGAAGCATAGCATCATATAGAATGATAGAATATCCTGAGTTGGAAGGACCCCAAAGGATCATCGAGTCCAACTCCTGGGTCTCCAAAAGACCACCCGAAAAATAAGAACACATGTCTGAGAGAGTTGTCCAGAAACTTCTTGAAATCTGTCAGGCTCTATGCTGTGGCCACTGCCCTGGGGAACCTAACCCAGTGCCCAACCACCCTCTCAGTGAAAAGCCTTTTCCTGACACCCAGCCTGACCCTCCCCTGTCCCAGCTCCATGCCGTTCCCTCGGGTCCTGTCGCTGTCCCCAGAGAGCAGAGCTCAGCAGTTCAGCCAAAGAGAAAAGCAAGCAGTAGCCAAAAATGTGGCCAGATGGTATCTGAGATAACTACTGTTGATCACTTACAGCTGAACTTAGCTGACTGATTACAAAACACAAAAAAACATCTTCTCTTTAGCACAAAACTTTTCAAACAGCACTAAAAAGCAAACCTGTGGAAATATGACCAAAAAATGTTTTTTTCTTGAGGTGTTCCCTTCAGGGCTGAATATCTGATGAAATGTTGGAAAGATGAGTGTCATATATCAATATCCATTGAAAGAGATAAGCAGTATAGGTTTTTCTCAGGGTAGCCAAAACTGAGCTATCCCTGAGACAAGCCACCACATATATAAATCTCTGAAGAATTATAGCCAATAAAGGAAGAACTCCTCTTTCTACAAGGTAGAAGAGCTGGTTAAGTAAAAAAAAGACCATTGATTTGCAATTTTTTACTATTATGTAAGCCACATTTTCTGTTAGAAAGATCAATATCTTCCTAAATAGTAGAGGGACATGCCCTCAGCATGGTCAGGCAGTTTGTCTTTGGAGCATTTTACACATACACATAAAAACCTCTTCAGAAAAATCCAGAAATCCGTTTTCACACATGTCCAATTATCTCCTCCACCCCTTCATTTGAACATTCAAGTATGCAATGAAGAAGATCCTAGTACATGTCTGTATTCAGACCAAAATGACAGGAAAGGTAGTGTTACTTTTCTTTCCAAGATAACCCCTACATAGTCACAGAAATGATTATGCCTTGTTTCTTTTCTTAACTCTGGAGGATTAAATTCAACCGACTGCTTCACTTGTTCTTGCCTGACATTCAGACGCCCCATGTATGTGGGTTTTCTGTCTCTGGAGACACTATACACTTCTTCAGTCCTGTCTAATGAGTACAATGATGTACAGATACACAGGATATCTTACTGGACAAGGATGTTCCTGTCTCATATTCTCATATTCATATTCTTGGCTCATGTTCTCTTCTTTTCTGCAAAGACTTGCCCTTCTTTATTCCTTCAGTTCTTGTGGAAGGGAAATTCCATTGCCTTATTAGAAATGAAGCACAACCTGAAGGTATACTCAGGCTTTGTGGATATACTGCAAAGCACTGCCAAGTTGGTGAGATATGACTACCAGACTACCATGACTACCAGAATGACCCAAAAAGGCCCATTTTAATAGACACCAAGCAATGCAATGAGGCTGATTGCCGTACTCCAAAGGAAGAGAGTTTCGATTAGAAACCAGTGTCCATATGAGAACAGGTCAGTTCTAGCAGCTCCTGCTGCTTGTGTACATCTTGCTGATATCACCAGCTCCTGCTGCTTCTGGACAGGTTTGTGGAAGGAAGAAAAGCTTACTTACCTGGAAGTTGTCCATATGAGGGAACTAACCGTCAAACAAGATGTTGCAGAATTCTTGGCAGAAGTAAAATGACTGAATTGGATGAAATTGTGATGTTGTGTATATAGTACAGGAATATTGTATAGTTGAGAGAATGATAAGCATTATAAACATTGTACAAGTGATATCACAACTATCTTACTCATACTGGATGACACCTATAAGGTGATAGAAGAAATGAAACATGTAGAAGCAAGCGAGAGGCAGACACCACAAGAAAGGGCAAACAGACACCTTTAAAATGATGAACTGAAATGTAGTTTTGCCAGAAAACAGACAAAATCTGCTAAAAGATTAAATTCTGAGTAGGTACGTGAGAAATCATTTAGGAAACTGGGGAGCTTTATGCATCTAAATCTGATGGCTAATAGATTTATACTGATAATAAATCCTCCAAATATTCCAGGAAGAGAGAAGGGAATGGTAGGCAGCATGAACTGGGCACTGAAATTGAACTACTTAGACCTGTCCTGGGCAGATAAATAAGAAATATGAGTATGAACATCAATGTACGTTGACATGAAATTCAGATGTGTCGTGACACTTTAAACCAGAGGGATGTTATTTTAAACCAGGCGTGAGCTGTTGGCTTCAAACTTAATAGGATTTCATAGACTTTTGAATCTAAAAATTTCAATGGGATTTTGACCTTTATATACATTTTAGATCTCTCCAAAACTTTTAGCCTCTGGTTCTTCATATCATAGGCTGAATCTAATCCAGTATTTTTCACCTCGGTTTCACAGAACTTCTATGCTTGCAGATTGTGAACCCTTGTTAATGAAATACAACTTGACAATTAATGAGGATTTAAAACTCAAAATCCAGTGACCATCCTAGCTCCTAGAAATAAAAAACATGATCATCTTTAAAAAGCAAATGAAAACTGTATTGTTGGGATTTAGCTTGACTAAAAAGGAGACTGAACCACCACCTCAACAAGAGATTTGATATAATATGCTTGTTAGGCTCTCTACAGCTAGTGGAAAGAGCCAGAAATGCCAAAATCTAATTCAGCATATCTTAAAAATGTTGCCCAAAATGGACAGAGTAAACAACCTTCTGGATGCATGTGTGTCCATTTCCATTGACGAGAATATTGATAGCTTTTTAAAGCTAGTTAATATTATATTACATTTTTTATTTGGCTTTTTTCTCTGTGAGATGTAGTTTTATACTCATAATGTTTAAGCTATCAGTGTTAACTTATTGACAACCAACTGGTGACTTTTTTGTGGTATCTTGAAGGGTCTCGAGTCTTTGTCAATACAAAGAGACGAAAAACTTAATGGACAAAAAAAAATAAACCTTATAGATGTCACCAGGCATTAATTTAGCTGATCTCAGAATTAATCACTTGTCAAAAACATGCAATAAATATTATCACTATTCCAACTATACTCTATGCTAATAACAGTGCCTTTCAGATAGAGACTTGTCCTAAGATATTATCTTCATCATCATCATAATCACCATCATCATGTAGGTATATCCAATTTTTCCCAATAATTTAATAATGTTTTTTTGACTGTTATAATATTTCTAAATATAATATCTTTCTCACTCAAACCCCAGTCAAAACTCTGGTTTCAAAACTTCTCTATTATTTTGTCCTTCTAAGAAGAGTTGAAGATTAATCTCAGAGAGAAAGGTGATGAGAGTAGTATACACCGGGTCAAATTCTCAACTGGAGAAAATTGTTGTAATTCTATTGAAAGTAATGATGCTTTGTTGACGGAGTCTGATTTAAAACCTTCGTGATTTTTATCACTGACTTCCTGGGCTTTGCCACAGTTAAAGATCTGATCCTTCAAGTGAGAATTAATATAATAAATAAAGTTGGCAGTTGTGGGAAATGTGGGAGGTACATGCCATGGAAGCTGTGGTCAAGTATGTGTCAGAAGAGTTAGTCCCAATTCAGAAGTGAGACCAGCCCAGTACAAATATATATACATATATATATATGGAGTAAATTTTGATGGCAGCAAATGAATCTTTCTAGCAAGAGCAAATACATGTAAAATAAGTAGCTAGGAGAAAATAAGCTTAGTCTACTTCTCATTTTACAGAACACATTCGTTTTGCAATCTTCTATGAATCCTATTGAAACAAAAATGTGTTTACAATGTTACATATTCCATAAAACATGTTTGCTACTCAGCAATCTGCTTGCTTCTCTTAAAATGTATTTTTGTGACAAACAATCATTAAACCTCACAACCGCCATGTGCAGATAAGTGAAACTAGCACAGATATTACCATTTGGTTGACACATTTGTTTTGACATTGTAAAAGAGCATTACGGATTTTTTTTGTATAAAACTCTTCCTTTTTTTCTCAGAAACAATAATATGTTCCTGCAAATGCTGCAAAAGATCAAAAGCTGTTCAGATCATATTTACAGTACTAAAAGCACAATGAATGCCCCTGTAAATGACATGTAAATTACTGAATGATGATTCAACTTCAGTCAGCTTTGCAGATGAATTGGAGGACCTTAATTCCACTTTAGCTTAGAAATCTGATTATTCTACTGCTTGTAAAAAATCAGCTTTAATCCTCTTTTAAATGTCATTCAACAGGTTCTTCCTGCACAAAAGATGTAAGTGAATTTCCCTTTACAATATCTTTTCAAATTCATTTTCTTTCCACAGGACGTTCTTAGAAATTATTTAAATCTGGCCTATCAAACCAATGACTCTCCTTTTCTACATCTGTTCAGGAATAATAGTCAGGATTCATATCTCAGCCTTTGTGATAGCACAACTCCATTGTCCTTTTTTTTTTTTTATTTTATTTATTTATTATTCCTGTTGATGGAAATGAGATCTGAATTGGGCTTCCTAATAATATATAAGCTGAATATCTGTTCAAGAAAACAAAAGAATTATTTTCCTTCCAGGTTGAATTTGCTATGGAAAGAATTCAGACAAATACATATCCCTAAATAAGTCATTTAGTCCATGTAATATTGAATACTTTCACAATCTTTCATTATCATTTTGGTTTATTCCTTCAGTTTCCTGCATTCATGGAGTAATTCTATGTTGCAACAAGATTTTTCTAAATTAAGGAATGTCTTTTTGGCACCTAGCTGTACAGTAGATCCCAGTTCCTGATTAAAGATGTGCTTATCACAGGCAAATGATAATGTTATTTTCTGTTCGTGAAGAAAACTAAGTGCTAAAAATCACAGGCTGGCTGAGCCACATGTCCAGTGGGTGTAAAATCAACATATGTCCTTTGGGAGTTGTGCTGATTTGCACCAATGGTATATCTGGTATCCCAGGTTAGGTTGGTGTTATTTAAAATCGCCTAGACAATCCACTTATGCAAGAATAAATAAATAAATAAATAGATAAATATGTAACTCCAGAGACCATGTGTCATTTAAGCATTTGTTCTTCCTGTTTCTTATGAGAACTTTTCCTGTCTTTATGGCTGAAAGAAAGAAAATGCAGTCCCTAGTCAGAACTTCAAACAATTCAAAATTGTAAACGAGAGAACATTCATTCCTCAGACAGATGAGGAAGTACAATCCACACCTGAAATAGATGTATGGCACTACTAGTCTGTAGGTAATAGCAGAAACGATGTACTGTCAAAGAAATTCCAAGTGGCTGGGAATTCAGAGCCAGAGAGAATGTGTGTGGGACCAAAGGTTGGGAACTCACACAGGTGATGAGGACTTCTAGCTTCAAGCCTTACCGGGCAACAGGAGGACAAGGAAATATCTTTTTCTGTAGCATAAGAAAGTTTCAAGGGCCTGGTTGTAATTTTACTAACTGTATCTACCATGGCAGTATTTCATTTACCAGTGTAGACCAACAAAGAAAGCTTTCATTATACTCCTCATTTTATCTTTTTGAGCAATGGGATGTCTGTTTGCCAATTGCAGTAGCAGACAGTCTTTACATGGACCTGCAGACAGGCTGTCTCAGAATAAGTTAAAGGGGAGCAAGTCTTTAAACAAGTCCTGGTGATTCAAAGTTTCATCCCATTTGTTACATTTTTTTATTCCCTTCCCCCCAAGAAAAATACAAAACTGTAATTATTTATATTATGAACAAGCTCAAATCAAGGTTCTCATTCTCCCAAGCAGTGTACAGTCATACAGTAAGACTCAGCCTTCATCCTGAGAAGCTTTCAGTGGAAAGAAGAAAGGCATAAAAAGAAAAGAAGAAAAAGATAGACCACACATGTAAAACATGAAGAATATAATAATAATTTGGTAGATGATTTCTGTGTCCTAGGTGACACAGAAAGTCACTAGCAAAGGCAAGGAATTATCTTAGGTCTTCCACGTATTGCCCAAAACCTTTGCCTACCCCCCACCCTAATCACCTAGTGTCCTGCAATCACATGCAGTACCTACCATGTCACATATCGTGGCACACATTACACTGAATTGGAAAATTCTCCCCTTGGTCTGTCAAGCATAAACTTAGAAAATGTGCCTGTAACAAGGTTCTAAAGGCTTTGAAAGCATTAAAGAGCCTGTCTGCTAAGGATGTGTAAAGGTCACAATACCAGGAGCTGCTCTTGAAGGAGAGACATTTTTCTACGTGACTTTGACAACAAACAGCATCCAGCTATGCTGTGTAACAGGTGTAAAAGACTTACACTGACATTTCTCTTCCTACAGTCTAGGGGCACCACTTGCAAATATAACCTAGAAGAAGCCGATAAAATTCAGTGACACGAGTCATGATTAGTGTGACAATCCAGCCTGCAGGATAACAATAAATAATGCAAAGAAGATGCAAATGTACTGCATTTTAGCAAGTAGTGACACAACCCTATTGAAAATACCTGCACCATCTAGAAACTGAGGGGGGTTTTCTTTCATGGGAGGAGTCTTCACGTTTAAAATGATTGTGTGTAAATATTATCATCTAAGCTTATCTTTGACCTGATGCTTTCAGTTTGATAAGATGTGACCCGAATTTCTGCCCTAATGTAACTCTCTTCTCTAGTCCTCATCCAAGCAGTCTCATGGGCATCTGTGTTTATGCTTTGAATACAAGAAACTATTCTTTGCTTTTGAGGGGGAAAAAAGGCACAATAAGGTACAAAAATCCCACAAAATGACACTTTTTATGTCAAGGGCAGGGTGATATTCAGGCACCCCCAAAAGTAAAATTAGGCTGCAGCTCTAGGAGGAATAAAAAACCCTAAACCAGAAGGAGTGGTTCCACAAAAATAAATAAATAAATGATAGGAATTGATTAAAGGAGGGGAAAAATGTAGGGAAAAATAAGAGTCTTTTTAAAGAGAAAAATGGCTTTCAGGTTATCTTGTTTATGTCAGACTTCAACTTTTCTTGACAGTATGTGCTGACCTGGATTGTTGAGGGAGATCCCAGCACGATGAAGTCATTGGAAGTCAGATTATGGTCATGGTGACCTTGTGCCTATCTTGTTAGTGTTAAGAAAGAAAGTGGAATTGCAAACCTAATTTTAACCTAAATTGAACCTAATTTCATTCACTTCCTCCAAAAGCCCTCCAAGTGTGCCGTATTATTGACTATTCATCCTGTGACTGGGCAGTGGTAGCTGATATCTTCATCTCTTATCTCTGAAAAAGCAGCTTTCCAAAGTATATATTTTTCTTTCCATGTTATTAATGTTTTACTTTCCATTTGATGATTTTCTGAGCACTTTACAAACTGTCTGCATACTCCTGGCCCATGTCTTCTCGGTACACTGACTCTTCAGACATGCTATGGAAGGTGGGTACACTCTAGAGATGTCCTCCAGTGCCGCCTGGATTTGAGATTGGAGGCTCACTAACTGCCTGGACTGTGGGTCTAGTCGTGTGGGTGTTCAAACAGATGGCTGCAGAAGGGACTGGAAACATATCCTTTAATGTCCACATGAAAGATGTCTGGATGATAGTAGCTTGACAGCATTGTGTTAGTAAGGTGCCCTACTATGTCACACCTTCCTGACAGCAGAGGACATGCCTGTTCTCTCCAAACTAACTTTTCTTTAAGTTTTCATCACATTTTCTATGAGGACTGATTTTCCACATACTTACTGAGCCTCTTGGCAGATTTTTAATTTCCTGCCTTAGTTATGCTGGGCCAAAATCATACTGTGAGATTTACTGTGCAAGTATTTTCATGAAAGGGGTTGTACAGTTTGAATGGTTAAGATCTCTTTTCAGAAATACGTGTCATCTAAGCCAGTAAAGGCCCAGTTCTAGGAAATTAGGATTATCTCAAAAGCAAAACTGCTCACTCCTTTGTAGACATTAAGCATATCAACTGCTGTGAAACACTCTAAAGTACACATTGACAAAGTTCATACTAATACATAAGACTTGAAGCAACCGTATTCTGACCAAGCTTGCAAGGAATAGTTCACTTCTATGAAATTCAACTATTCTGAAAACAGTGGTCATATTCATGTTATTATTAGAAACAGTTCCTGACTTCTGTTACCTCCTGAATCGTACCCTGGTGTTTATGGGGAGAGCTGGACTGGGCCAAAACCAAAACAGGACAAAACTCTTCAGAAATTCAGTGGAGATGGTTAATTTCTGGTGCCTGAGACCATATCGTATCTGACTGTGGTCAGGTGGTGTAACTGTCCACATCCTCACTATAAAGAACTTCTTCCCTTCTAAACAGTATCTGTATCCCTGCAGCTGACTGGGAACGGCTGTTGATTTGTACTAACTCCAAAATTATGACTGAGAATTGTTTGGAGAACTGACGACAGAGGTAAGATTCTTGTGTGCATCCTAGTCATGGTTCTTAGAAGACTCTACCAGTGACTTCAAATAAAGGTCATGACGTTCAACAGAAGGATAGGACCAATGTCTGGATGATGCTAAAGAATCCAGTATGGACTTGGCTGGACCTGGAAAGGGATCCCATCTGCTACAAATTTCTATACCTTAGACCCAGGAGATAAAGAAATTTTACAGAACAAAGAAAGGGAAGGGACCATTCTCCAGCTGTGAAGCCAAGTGACAAGGCCTGGCCACACTCACTCTGCATATCACCTGGCCATCAGTCTTCTTCACTCATATGAGATTTTGTGTTTCAAGGAAATAATTATTCAGTGTGCACATATGTGTTTTTGCATGCTTTCCTTCAAACGCACAGAAACAAAATGAAGGTTGTGCTACAGCCTCTCAGAATGATTCAGCAAACCTTTGCTGAAGTATCCAGTGTCAGTAGGTCTTCTTCTTCCATGTCAAGTGTCTAGATCACCTGTGCACTCTCGTTTACTAACTTTCAGATAGTCAAATATGTTGAGAAGTAGTCTACCTTCCATCTCCTGAGTTGCTCTGTAGTGATTGGTTTTCTTTATGATTTTACATGATTCTGACAGTCAAAAAGTCCTCTGGTCAATTCTGAGGATTATTCATTTTACATTGTTTGCAAGAAGACTGATCAGGCAATCCTAGCACAGAAAACTTTCTTTTGAATTCAAAACAACATGGTGCCTAATTTGTTGAGTATTACCCATGCCTCAATACATAGCTCTCCCTTGCAGAGAAGAGTAACCTTGACCCTAATCCTATCCAGCTTAATTCAGATGGATAAAATCCAAATATGTTCAGCACTGAAATTATATTCAGGATTATTTACATATATGTGTGCTTATCTGAGGTGGGGAGTGTACATGGTAACACCATTTTCCTTCTCAGGGCTGTTTATCTTGTTATTTCTAAAGGTTCCCTGACTCAAGGTGGTGGCCAAGAGAAATTACCATGAGATTAGGTTGCCTTGTTAGGATGTCTTGTTGAAGTCACAGCAGAATTTCCAGTGAGACTTCTCTTAAGGAGGATGATAACTCCGTTGATACAATTAAAATGGTTGGGTGTGGGTTGTTCTGTCATTCAAACACTGCAAAGCAAATGAAGAACTTGATAACGGAACTTGTCTCAATTCCTTCTTCATTGGTTTTGAAAGGTCTAGGCCCTCTTTCTATTAAATAATAAATTTGCACAAATCTACTGTTTTCTTTCTTCTTCTGAAATTTACAGAAACTTGTGGCTATGCACTTATTGATTTAAATGGAACCACAATTTCACCCCTAGCTCAACATTTACCCTTGTTGCCTGAAATATGAGTAAAGTGGCTCTTGATTTGAAGAGCAAAGTACTTCACAGACATCTCACTACTTAAGGTCTTTCTTTTAAATGTATATGACTACAGTAGGGCTATAAAAGGAATGCCAGGACTAAGTGCAAAAGCCATTACAACTTGAGGAAGGCTTTAAGCTGTAAGTCTGTCCTCTCTCATTAGTCATAGAAAGATCCAAGTCTCACATGTGGACACCCTCCTACACAGCATTTGCCCTTCCCATTGAGAATTTCACAGTAAGGTATTTCTGTACCTGCCTACATTGGATTTATGGCTCCTGTTTATTTACTTTGTGGAAGCCAACTTCTTTTGGAGCCTTGCCAAAAATAGCATATTCTAAGCTACTGTATTGAAAGTGGAATTACAAATGAGTTGTACACCTGCCTTATAGGGAAACTATATGAGACTAAACGAGGAGACAGTTGTAAAGAAAGCCAACATCTCCCATATCTCAAGACCTGTGTGATCTATGAATTTGCCCTGTTTTCTGAAGACAACAGCTCCTTACCCCTCCATCATCATCATAATGAATAAGCAACAGGCTGTGGGAAGGAATGTCAGGCTCTAATTCATGCTATTTTGATTTGTTTTGTTTTACTTTAAAAGTCCCTTTGATATTTTTTATACCATCAGACAGCAGCCAGCTCTTTTTTTTTTTTTTTTTTTTTTAACTTCTTCCCTCTGGACAAGTAGGATATTAATATTATCCCTGTAACAAGCAGCAGAAGGAATAAAACATCTAGGTAAATACTGCAAGTGAGATTAAAACTCTCTAGCTTTCTGATGTAACCCTGTGACACAGCGTTTCTAGTGAATTAAACCAAATGTACAAGTATTTAACGACTAATCCTTTTAAGTATTTTAATGCCCCAATGAAGATTTCTTATAGGGAGAGGCAAAGCATATGTGGTTTCCGTTAGAGTCTGCCTGCAGGCAGAGGATTGAGCAGATTGGCTTTTTTTTTTTTCCCTCTCCCCCCTCTTTTTAATTAATTAATATTTCCCTTCTTTTGTGCTTTGTGTGTGTGTGTGTGTGTGTGTGTGTGCTTTTTTTTAATTTTTTTGGCGGGCGAACGAGCAGCACGTGGGTGAGGGTGCTGAATGGACAGCTCCCGGCGGCGGGGGACTCACCCCGGCAGCCCCCCGGAGCCGGGGGAGGGAAGGGGGGCGAGAAGAGGAGGGGGGGGGAAGCGTCCAAATCGCAGCCTGCTTCTTGCTGCGAGAAAGAGGGATACCAAACAGGTTTTCTTCCTCCCTTGGGTTACTACAAACAGCTAACCTAGCTCAGGGGGCTCTTTGAAGACAAGAAAGATAAGTAACTTTTCATTTTAGAAACCCATCCTGCAGGGCAGCAGGTATTAAGCTGATGATAACATTCCATGTATGTATCGAAAAATATGTATGAAAAAAATTTATACACACACATACGTATGGCTTCTTTTGATGTTATAGAACTTCCTAGCCATAGGGAATAATATTTTCTCTTCTATTAATAGCCAGGCCAGTGTCATGCGCTGCAGGGAGAAAAAATCAATGCTCATAGCTATAAACAAAATTGATCTTCTGTTTAAGCTAATCTTTAAGGGTTGCAAATTTAGGGTCAGGGTTAAGGTTACATAGAAAGCAAATGTTCAGATTCCCAACTGAGGGAAATGTATCCATTTTTTATCCATTTTTGATGCACAATAACCATAATGATAATTTGGGGAATTATGTGTGCAGGTGCAAAGTCCACACCAAACACTTGCATATATGCAGGCAGATGAAGTAGGTAACAGGATCTCGGCACTTCCTATTTGTGTGTAGTAGAATTGAAAATATGTTTCTATATATCAAAAAGGTAGACCAGAGGTTCAGCTGATGCAAATAGGAGGTGAACCAATGACATTAACACAGATATGTTGGTTTATCTAAAATGGTGTTATGAAATAGCTGCATTAAGGATTGCAAAATTTCTCTCTTTCCCTATCATATATACATATAAATGTGTTTTTCATTTCTGCGCATGTGGCATGAATGTAGAGAGAAGAAGATACAGAGGTATTTATTGTAGTCACAGATTTGTTTCATTAAGAAATGCAAAGATATACTTTATTTAAATAACTTGATCATTGTTAGAAATAGCAATGAGGAGTCTACTTACAAGAAATAATATCTTCACTTTACCATCATTTAATACATGACCCATGTCTTTTTGCCCAACAAATATACAAACTAAAATTATACCTTGGTCTTTGCTAACTTGAATACCAGTTTATGTTTTCATCCTGCATGAATGTCACTCACTGGTGATAAATGCACTTCCCTGTTGTTTTAAGTTTGTTTGTTTGGTTGGTTTTGTTTAATATTTTTTTTTCTGCTATACTCAGAAAAATATTTAAACATTTGTTTCATCTGAGCACTTTGCTGAATGGGGTCAGTCAGCTATAGCTCATTGTCTCTAAACAACTCAAAACATTGTAGTTCAATGCAGTCATTTTATCACACAATCAAAAATTGTTGATTGTCCATGTTTCATTCACTGGTCTGCAAATAATCATTTCCAAACAGTCAGGCAATATGAATGGAGGGAAGTTGCTTCTGAAATTCACACTTCAAGTCACAGTTTAGACACTGATTAATTAGGCTCTTCATAATGCTATTACATATACATATTTCTCTATAATAGTATACAGGAGGCAGAAGGAAGGAAGGAAGGAAGGAAGGAAGGAAGGAAGGAAGGAAGGAAGGAAGGAAGGAAGGAAGGAAGGAAGGAAGGAAGGAAGGAAGGAAGGAAGGAAGGAAGGAAGGAAGGAAGGAAGGAAGGAAGGAAGGAAGGAAGGAAGGAAGGAAGGAAGGAAGGAAGGAAATGGATTGTTTTTTATAGTTGACAAAAATATATTTAAAAAAATAATCTTTTATACTATGAAACATTTTTAACTCTTTTGATGCATTTTCTAGGTAAACATTATTACATTCTTATTGTTTCTTTTCTTCCTATATTTCAGGCACAATACAAATCCAAATACTTGTTTAGGCCATTTTCCACAGTCCATTGAATTCCAGAGAAAGAATTCCATTGACTTGGATGATCTTTGGATCACGTCCCTCATGCAAGAGAGCACTAGTCTTTTACTGCCTGACCCTTTCACCTTCAATAGCGTGCTCAGGCCCACAAAGGTCAGAGAGACAACTGGCTTATGCAGGGATTACTGACCTGAGTCAAGGTTGCAGAATGGAGCTCACAGTGGACTATAACAGCACATTCATTATCAATCCTCCATTAGCTATTTTCAGGGTGCAAATAGTGTCTCCTCTACCAGAGATACCATTCCAGAATCAGATCTTGCAGACAATATCTTATTTCCAGAAATAAATAAATTAAATCTCTTTTTTCCAAATGAATTTTAATGCCCAATTTTAAAGTAACAGAAATCCCGAAACCACTTGATTTTATGCATGAGCTATTATGATCAATTGGGAAATTAAAATATGTTTTTAAAGCATAAATACCTATTCCCTTGGTGGAATCTTATGTCTCTGAATTAGTTGGCTTCAGTTTGGGGGATACATCTTATGCATTTTAATAGCAAATGCCTGAATACTCAACCAATAAAAAATATATACTGACTTTTTTTGCAGCTACCCAGGATTCTTGGGTCAATACAAGTCCCATTTTCAAATATATTAACAAATATATGTGTTCAGTACAAATTATATATTACTTAACCTAAATACAGATTTATTTGAGCTATTCAGAGCAATTCCAGGCTCTTGAGGAAAGAATCTCTTTAAAATATTAATACTGTTACACCTAATTTTAAAGTGTTAAGGCTACAAATTAACTGTAAGGAGTAAAATAAATCCTTGAAAATTTATACCCACACAGGAAACCAGGTGAGGAATAAGCTATCAATACATGACTTGTAAGCTGAGGACACAGATGTCAGCCTTACCTTTGAATTTGCTCTTTTAAGTTTGTGACATAACCTTAATGTTATTTAAACATATAGTAGAGATGTGTGTTTAATTAGGTAAGGAAACTTGCTCACTATTACTGCCAATGCATAAGTATATGAGCACAGTGGAGTACACTCAATAATCCAAAGAACCTGACACTGTATTATTTATTGGAATGTCTGCATTAATTATGGATGATTCTAATATAAGGTACATATTTAATACATCACAGTCTACAGATGTTTTCATTCTCCAGTACCAGAGAAAAGTTTAATGGTGAGATTTTGCCTCAAATACTGAAAGGCATCCAGAAAATAATATGGATAATATCATGTTAACCAGTTTGTAAGCAGAAGCATTTCTAAAGGCCTAGTTTAGCTGGTTACATGGGGGAGAGTTTGGTTTAAAATTGCCTGTGGGCTAAGACTGGCAAGATATACACACACACAAAAGGTTTAATTAGATGCACTAGATAACTGTCAGATTTTGTGTTTCATCATCAAAGTTTTTTCCTGAACAGCAAAATATAAGTTTGTGATGACAGTTGCCACTGAACTTTGATGGATTGGCACAAAATCCCTGTCACACATAGGTCTTTCCTATTGCTTTTATGGAGTATGGATACAATACTATATCACTGAGCAAGAATATCCCAGACATTTTCCTATAGTGCTTTCAATAAAAGTAAACTTTGTAACTTTTCTTCAGTATCAAGTTTAAAAAGGAAGCAGTGAAAGTGTCTTACATATTTCATTGAAAGTGGAATATTTTAAGGAAAGTACAGACACCACAATTCACCAAAGCCAAGTGGGAGTGGCAGGGAAGGATAGTTCTTCAAATTCTAATTTTTTCCACTGTTCCATCCTGGTCCTCAGGAATATCCCTGTTGAAATGCATAAACTTTTCCAAAAATTATTGAACCTAGAAAGGCTAGGCTGGGTGGGGCTTTGGACAGCATGGGGTGAGGGCAGGGGTTGTACCATGGCAGGGGGTTGGAATCAGATGGGCTTTAAGGTCCCTGCCAACCCAAACCATTCTGTGATCTTACGATTCTATGACTAGGTTCAAATCTCTATATCATAAAAAGTGGAGAAAGAATTTGTGACAAGTACACTGTTAATGTTTAAGTCACATTTTGAGGCTTTTCACCATGGTGTGGTCTTCCAGAATCAGGTTTCATTCTGCTCTACTGCGAAATTGCTAACCTCATCTCATTTCATGAACAGAGATGGTTACGTCTCTGTTTCCTTTTAACAGTTTCTCAGTGTGACACTAACGGTGAAAATAACTTTCAGCACTGATATTGCAGAAGAATTCTTAGAGGAAACAGTTAGAAAGTATGGTCAGAGTGAGAAAACACATAGTCACAACCTTAAAAAAAAAAAAAAAAAAAAGAATTATATTACAAAGAAAAGTTTTTAAGGAAGAACTACTGGCTTCTGTCTTGATATAAACATGAGAGCATAAAACATTGCTGGATATCTGTGTCAGCGTCCTTTCCCAAAATTTGAAAGCGGATTTGAAAAGCATCAATTGCTTACAAGAAAAGAGGAAATGACTGGAAAGCTACTGATGTGAAGGTAAGGCTCTCACATTGAGAATCAATTAGAGTCTAGTTAGGTGTGTGATTAAAACGAAATATTCCCTTTCAGCAAAACAGCAAAACATACAGAATATGAGAAATTTAACAAATCATTAGATAGGCAACAAAAAGAGAGAGATTATTAAAGGATTCTCCCAAATTATCCTGATTCTGTTATGCACAAGAGTAAATTCAGATAGCCACAACATTCAGATAGCCACAAAATCAGAAACAGATTTAAGGGTGAAGGGAAAAAAGGTGACCTACATGAGACAGATCAGGTAGAGAGAAAAGAGGTCTGTGAAAATTACTTAATGAACAGAAGAAAGTGTAAGAAATGTGAGAGCAGACAAGTTGAGGAATGAAAGGATTGCACAAGAGAACAATATAAATAAAGTAATAGGACATTCTTCAAGTACAGAAGAGGTCAATGGAAAATAAAAATGGCCTCTAAGAGATGGCAGGAGCAATTGACAGAAGAAGTAGCTTTTTCTTTCAAGACAAAACTAGAAGGAGGGAAGGGGGGTTTTTTATTGTCTCAGTGTTTGCAGAAGTGGCAAGAGGACAGCTGCCACAGCCAGTCATCATGTTCCCCCGTAAGGGATGTGGTAGAGATGCTGAAAGAAACGAGGAATGTGGCAGTAAAAAGGCACTGGCAAAAGTGCAGTGTTGTGTGAGGTTTGGAAGGGGGAAAATCCCAAAAGTGAAAGAGAGGAACCAGGCTGGCTTTCCTGATGCAGGTGCCTAAAGGAGAGAGAGAAAAGGCAGAGAGACAGCTTGAAAACACATCACTGGATATAAAATAAATGACAAAGCAGGAGCATGTGAAAGACCCAGATAAACCAAAGGCTATTGTCAAGGAGGACTAGGTGGAAATGCCTCCATGGAGCAGGTACAGCCTAGGAGCCACGTAAGACAGGGCCATATGCAGCGTCCCCATTAGGATCTCCACCCCTCTACAAGCCTGAGACAAGAGAAGTTGTTTTCTTGGGCTCTCACTGGAGAGCAAAGACAGATGGAATGGGACACTCAGCAGCTCAGGGAGCTGCAGAGAAACAGACAGGAATGCGAGAAAGTGAGAAGGTTGCAAGATCAGTTGAGTGGAGAAGACAACCACAAGGTGCAGGTTCATGTAGGAAGTAACTCTTCCTACACAGAAGCCACAACTCTGTCATTATGGAGTAGTATGCTTGAGCGAGAAAGCAAGGAAGTCACTTCACCAAGACATGTCACAAGAAGTAACGGGGCAGAGACAAGGACTATGAGGCTCGCAGCCCTCTTTGGCCAGCAGTGTGCAGCAGCCTGCAGAGAAGAGAGACACTAAGTAAGATGAGGACAGTAGGAGATGAACCAGAAAAAAAGAGGGGAAGATGCTCTCTCAGTGACAGATAATGGATGGGTCCTCCCCATCAAATGTTCAGGTTGCCTAACAAGTCACGTTGCAATGTAGTGTTCACAAGCTCTAACCTTCTGATCCTTGCAGAGTGGTATGAATGACATTCACTCCAAATGAGCATTGGTCTAGTTTTCTGCAAGGCAATATTGATTAACAATGGCTCCTTTGAAACCATCTCCCCTCTCTCTTACCCACTGACTGTGAGTGATGCCAAGCAATTGGTTAGAAATACAACTGCCTTTGAGTCTTCATGAAAGCCTCAGCAAGAAGGAAGTCTTGCTGCCACCAAAGAAATGACTGGAGACACCAGTTATCCCCTTTAATTTTCAACTAATATGTTCACAGCATTTTAATTGCTTGCAAATGCATTTTCTCTGTCCCATTATGTTGCCTTTCGGCTGTTGTGGTGAGGCAGAATACAAATTTGCAAGCAGGAGGAAATATGGTAGTGGGCATCAGAGAGGTTCGCTACGTTCAGAGGGAAGGGGAACGAGGAGGTTTCTGCAGCAGCCCAGGACTGGACATCTCTGATTCTGCAGCTGAGTTGAAGAAACCCCCTCCAAGATTCCCCCCACTCATCACTCACAAGAGCAGCCTGTGAAATCCTGTGTCAAATCTTCTTTCTTTTCCCTGCTTGGAGGAGAAAAAGCAATGCATAGCTATAACTTGTAAATTCAAAATAATTATTCTTAAAGAGAAACAAGTGAAAAAATCCATACTTCAACCCCTCAAAAGCTCTCTCTGTGGTCTTTTTCCCCCACTGAGAGTTTATTGGGTTTATTTATTTAGCAAAGAGTTTGTCTCTCTCTGGATGAGTGGAAAGCTAGCACACAGACAGGTAAGAAGTGTGCCTGGAGATGGAGGTGGGCAATCTGTGTGTGCATGTGGGGGTGGCTTCTCCCAAAGTTTTCCCTGCATATGAGGTTCAGGGGAGGGAAGTGGGGTGATGATGCTTGGAGGGGCACGTTCAGGTTTACCTCCTCTGCTAGACATGAGTGAGAAGTTCATTGAGCTGGGGGAGCAGAAGAACCAGAAAACGGCTTGACTGGGGGATGAGACAAAGGACTGACAACAATAGGTATGCAAACAATGAGCAGGAGCACAGTGACACAAAAAAAATAAACAACCTCTAGGCTTCTTTTGTTTTAGGCCAGCCTAGTGTCTCCAAAGCTCACAACCCCCAGACTTCAGGCTCAGCAGAAGACAAAAGCAAGGAAATATATATTATTAGCAAAGAGTCCTTGGTGGTCAATGAAGGAGGACATCTGTGTGTCCTTAAAAAAAAAAAAAAAAAAAAAAAAAAAGACAGAGGATGAACCCTGCTCAGAGATGTCCTGTCTCTGCTGGCCTCCAGCTCCCTGTGAAGATCTGAACTACTCTCCAGTTTCCTTCAGGCACAGAAAAAAAAAAAAAAAGTCATCAGAAGTTTAGTTCTAGCAAGGATTTAGCTTTGGTAGACTGGTAGACTCATGGTGGAAAAGAAGGTTTTTAATTTGGAAAATAAAAAATTAAAAAAATAAAATACTGGGCAACCAGCAGAATGCAGTGGCTAGGAGAGAAAGGAAAAAAAAATGCAATTTGCGGTTTCTAAATGCTGGGGAACACTTTCAGGTCAAACACGAGGTGAGTGAGCTCTGTGAGTCCAGGGAGCCGCTCTCGTGCAGCAGCCAGACAACAGTCCCAGACTGTCCCTGCAGCAGCACCAGCCGCTTTGCACATTTCAGTGAACTACCAGGGAAACTGAGCTCATCCCAGAGGGAAGCCTATTTTTGTTTTTCCAGTATGCCTTCCCTTTTATCAGACCCTCCTCCCCCCCCAAAAAAAAATAATAATTAAAAAAAAAAAAAAACACCTGCTGTAAACTAGAAACAGAAGCAAACTTTGAGTGGGGAATAAACAACGTGCCCAGGCACAACGAAACTCAACACGAAGTCTGTCTGCTCTGACCAGGAGCTTATGGTGCTGGTTGGACAACCAAAGAGATCCCAATTAACTTTCCTGAAAGAATTTCTTTGGGAGCAATTAATAAGTGCTTTGCAGTTTCACTCGTTATTAATTGGATTGGGGGGAATTAGGAGCGCAAACGGTCTATATGATTTTTAGGGTCTGTAAGCGAAGCTAACAGATGGAACTGACCAGTAAAGTGCATCTGGCAAGCCGGGTTTCTTATAAACTTTCCTCCAGACAAAACCATTTCCCTGGCTTTGTTGTTGTTTGAAGCGAAGTTGGGCTCCGAACTGCCTGGTGCTGCGGCTGCCAGTCTGTCCGGGCGGCTGTGTCTGGGGAGGGGGAAGGGGCCGGTCGGGGGCGATCTCTTGAAGTGGATCTCCTGCAGAGGGGTGATCTGCTGGCAGCTCGGGAAGGCATCAGTCCTTGTCCATGTCCTCCGGCTCAGGTGAGGGCTGACAAACTCACCAAGGCACCCACAGGATGCAAGAGAAAGGAACTGCGCCTACACCCTGTCCCCACCTCTCACGTAGTTTCCCAGCCCCTAAAATAATAATAGGAATTGAATAGGCGGCCAAGGTGTCCTGTGGAGGTGACTTGGTGACATCGTTACTGCCCCGGAGAGCTGCCTCCCCTGCCCCAGTGGTCCTACTCGTATCCCCTTGTCCCTTGTGTCCCCGTTCATGCTGAGCTGGCCTCGCCTTGGCAAAATCCCCTCCCCACCCAAAAAAAAAAATAAATAAATAAAAAAAAAAAAACAGGACTAAAGGAGAATATAACCTGTTGGGAGAATCCACCTAGCTGGGAGGTGAGGTTTTCCTGCTCTGTGGGATGGGGTTTCCCCTTCTCTAAGGGATGGGACACGTCTCGCTCCAACAGGAGGGTGTGCTGAAGGGGGCCTGGACCCCTTTGGTGGGGGACTAACCCGTCCCACTCCAGCCTGCTCTGGTTGCTCAAGCTGTGCTCGCCAGGCTCCCCGCAGTGTGCTGGAGTTTGCTGATCGAGATCTTGAAGGGTTCAAACAGAACCTGAATTTGGAAGAGTTCATAGAATTTTCTCAAATATATATCGGGGGGAAAGTGTATTTCGCTAGCCCCATTAGAGCAATCACTGTAGGAAATCCCACTTAAGAGAAAAAAATATTCCTTCCTTCCTTCCTTCCTTCCTTCCTTCCTTCCTTCCTTCCTTCCTTCCTTCCTTCCTTCCTTCCTTCCTTCCTTCCTTCCTTCCTTCCTTCCTTCCTTCCTTCCTTCTCGTTCCCCTCCTATAGCTCTTTCTTCACTAAGAAAGGTGTGTGATGGGGGGGGGACACAACTCTGTCGAGATGAGTTCGCTCGCACAACGCTGTAGAGGTAGAAAGTGTTTGCTGCTGACCCCTGTGCACGCCTGGGTAATCGCACTTTTCCATTTCAGACAATGCATTTCAATTCCAGTCGTGTGCCTTTGTCCATTTGTATAAAGAAAAGAGGACTGAATGACAGGTCCTGTTAGCCCGCATGAACAGATACCAATAAACCCTCCCAAAACCTGGACCTTAAAAAAAATAAAAAAATAAAAAAATGAGGAAGGAGAGAGAGGGAGAGAGCCACATGCCTATTTGCCTGCGGCTTATTATTAAGACACCTTCGCTTTTCAAACACTTAAAAGCAAACCAAATTAAATGGCAATTAAAAGCAAGTTACACCCTCTCCTATCTCCGGGCTTATCATTTGTGGAAGCTAGCCATCAGCGGATCCAACCCGGCGGGAAATGCCATTTGGGCTGGCATCTTCTCGGGGGGCGTGTGGCTCCCCCCGAGCTTCGCCTGGGCGCGGGCGGCCCCTCTGGGAGCCCCCCGTGCAGTCACCCGGAGAGCCCCTACCAGGGGCAGGAGCACAGGCACAGGGCTGAGAAGGCAGGGGTCTGATCCCCGCCTGGAAACTCCTTGGACCGATGTCATTAAATAAATAAGGAACGTAACCCCTCAGCTGTGCGACCCATCCTCTGTGCAGTCCCACCAGTAAAATATATCAGCACTGAGAAATGTCGAAGGGAAAACAGCTATCAAGGGTCTTTAGCTTGTGTGTTTCCTTCTTTATTTTTTTTTCTTTCTCATATATACATAAATGTAATTCCGTCGATCTATATGTATTTTAAGTATAATTCCATATAATATGCCACTGCAGTGATACTTTGTGGTCTCACCCTAGTTTTATGTTTTGAAATTGCTATTTAAAGAAGCCTGCAAGATAGCATATTAGGCAGCTGTAAAAGCAGGTTGGAGAGTGGGGTGGACTTAAATTCGATGTAAATGTAAGGGTAAAAAAAAAAAAAAAAAAAAACTAAAACAAACCACATAGTTTTCATTTAGAAAAAAAAATACAGTTAAACAGACACACATACAAATGTGCAATCTTAGATTCTGGTCAATATTTAAAAGCAGTATAATCAACAGGAAGGAGCACTTACCTATTGAAAAGGACGGTTTAATAATATATATTAATATATATTAGCTTTATGTCTTCCCAATAAAATGTACACAAAATACCCCCTTCGATCAGATTAGCTCCCATATTAGCCTGGGTAAGAAAAAACATTCTAAAGAGTGGAGGAAAAATGTATAAAAATGTTGAAAGAACCTACAGTTCCTTATTAGGCGAAGATACAATATTTATTCCTTGTCTCCAGGGATGAAGCTCCTCTATCTATTGTCCTCCCAGTTCTCAGTGCTGATGCTTAATTTTCAAAACTTCTATATTACCAAGGGACCTACGACATCAGCCAAAGAAATACCCAGCAAGTACAAAATCTGATCCAGGGAGCAGCTTTTGTGCAGAGGGAAAATTTTGTTCCTACAGGTTTTTAAGGAGGTGCATGGAAAAGCGAGAGATCTGATCTATGCAGATACATTGCAAATTCTCTCTGTCTGTAGAGATTTTTTCTAAAAAAAAGTGGGGAAATACATGAACTTTGGATTTTTCAAATTTTATTTTATTTTATTTTTTAATTTGGAGAGGGGAATTTTATCCAGACCTTTTTTTTTTTTTTTTTCCTCTCTTTTTTTCGGAGAACCAAAAAATGTCAACTACCTTTCCAGGTCTCGTCCACGATGCAGAGGTATTTTGTGTGTGTGAGTGTGTGAGTGTGTGTGTGCGCGCGTGTGTGGATGTGTGTGTGCGTGTGTGCATATGTGTGTGTGAATGTGCCTGTGTGGTTGTTTCCATTTTTTTAAATCCATATTGGACCGTTACATTTAATTATAATCCAGCTTCAGAGATAACTTAAAGAAGTATAGAGAGAAAATTCGTTATGACATCTGTCGCCAGAAAGGGCAACTCATTACCACGTTAAAACCGTTGCCAGAACGAAAATCAGAATAATACCCCTAATAATATAATGAAGTGGAGAGAAATCACCACCAGCTCGCCAGGAATGGGGAGTTCTCGCTATAAAACAGGACTCCCCTTTTCTTTCGAAACGCAGGGAAAGGAGGGGGGGTGGAATTTTGGATCTGATTCGTTATTTAAAAAAGAAAGAAAAATAGGGGTTCAAAAAAAAAAAAGAAGGGAAGGAAGGAAGAAAGGAAGGCAAGCAGGCGGCAAAGCTTTCTCAATGTGTAACGCTGTAACATAGGGACGGGACTTGTGTGTATTCTCGGTAGTTTCCTCTGTTTGATGAGTTTTTGTGTCAGCCCCAGATATTACAGCTGTGATCAGGAGGTGGATGGATAGATAGATGAATGGATGGACAGATAGATAGATAGATTTTATTTCAGTGCGTGGATTCCTTTCGCTTGACGGTATTAAGGGCAGGCTGGGCTGTTTATGATTTTTTGAACAGACCTTTATGGCACCAGCCCAAGGTAGGAAAGGATCTTTTGTTGCTGGGGTTGCAGCTCGCAGGCTTAGACGCTTCTGCAGTGGGAGAAGCTATGCAGGACAGCGTGCTTGGAAGAACCGCACCCGGGGCTTTAAATGACAAACCTCCAGTTTTGGGGTCTTCTTTTCACTTCTTCCTTTCAGATACGTCATGACGGATCAAACAGTTACCGTTTGATGCAGCTTGGATGCCTGGAGTCTGTGGCCAACTCGACCGTCGCCTATTCCTCCTCGTCTCCTCTCACTTATTCTACCACGGGCACCGAGTTCGCCTCCCCGTACTTCTCCACTAACCACCAGTACACTCCACTGCATCACCAGTCCTTCCACTACGAGTTCCAACACAGCCACCCGGCAGTCAACCCCGACGCTTACTCCTTGAACTCTCTCCACCACTCCCAGCAATACTACCAGCAGATCCACCATGGGGAACCCACTGATTTTATCAACCTGCACAATGCGCGGGCGCTCAAGTCCTCTTGCTTGGACGAGCAGAGGAGAGAGCTGGGGTGCTTAGATGCTTACCGCCGCCACGACCTGTCTCTTATGAGCCATGGGTCCCAATATGGGATGCATCCAGATCAAAGACTCCTGCCAGGACCAAGCCTCGGGCTTGCAGCCTCGGGAGCAGACGATTTGCAGGTAAATAGCATGCGATCTCCTTTCGAGGCACCTTCTTCTCCCCTCCCCCTGCCCTGGTCCCCCCCCCCCCCCCCCTCGCCCTCCCCATTTTCCTCTGCTCAGAATAGCTCTCGTGTAGCTCATACAAAGGAGGGAAGATTCATCCCAAACCCGATCCGGAGCCCGTCCCCTCCAGAAGAGCAGCAATAAAAATGTGAAAAAGCGAGGGGTTTTGCTCGCCAAACAAAAAACTCGCTCCTGCCTTCAGCGGGGGGGACTCATCCGGAGATCTCGGGGTGCGTGTGTCCCTATGTGTCCCTGTCCCTGTGTGCCAGTTCTAACCAAAGGCACCAGCACCAAAAACTAAACCAAACCAAAGACACCTTTCCGCTTTTCCTGAACTCTTCCCTGCTTTCAGTAAACGGAAGCGTTTAAATAACTTGCACCGACACCGCAGGCAAATGTGGTCAGGAAGGGATGGAGCAGGGAAAGAGAAAAAAGGCAGGGCAGAAAAAAGGTGGCTTTCCGACAAACACACAAAGGCAAGCCTTCCGTTGGACTCCGAGGCGTGAAGTAAGGGAGAAATGAACGGGAGTAAATGTTCGTCAGAAATGCTCTGTATGATAAAACTCCCTCGCAATATCCGATCTAGACGTTAACAGGGAGAGAGATATAAGCAGATGCAGTTGAATTAATCTATCTACTCATTTAGCTGTTCCCCCCCCCCCCCCCCAAACGGCACCTGGACCCATCAAAAAATTCTGTTTCTATGTATCTTAATCTCAGCTTTATCCGCTCAGAAATCCTTTCCCCTTGAACTAAAAATTCACCTCTAGTAAATGAAGCTGGTACCGAAATGAAAATTGTTCCCAAAATTGCAAACAACGCCCTCTTGTATATAACAGCCATTTCGAAAACTCCCCCAAATCAAGAGCAAACCTTCCTTCTTCCGACCAGCTGAAGAACTAAAGCTCCCCAAACAGCAGAGAGAGACAAATAGGACCGTATTTACTGTACTTACTTTTCCCTCAAATCTCGCTCCCAGTCATACAAAGCTCTCTGTGTTGTTCTTTCCAAAAATATGTAGCCGTCAAAGATTCGGAAAAACCCGAAGTTTATAAAATTAAGAAGGTTTATTTTCTTCCCTTGAAAACAAACAAACAAACAAAATCCTAAAATCTCTGTTTACATTGGAGATTTTTTTTTTTTTTTAAGGAGGAAAACAATCCAACAACCCAACAAAGAACGTTATCTTTTATATATCTGACGAGGAAACCCTAACTATTTAAACCTCGCTTTCTCCATTAAAATTCACTATATAATTTTATCCTCTCTGGGCATTTTTTGTTTACATTTTTCATAAGGATCTCCTTATGTTACCCCCCTCAAAAAAAAAATAAAAAAAATCTGCCATTCACTGCTCAGCCCAACTAAAACCTATTTACTCCTTTTTATAACCACGTCTGCTGCTGATTTTTTTGTATCTGTACAAATTTTTTTTCTTTGGCAGGCACAAAGCCTTGTATTTTTCAAAAGAGGGGATTAGGAACGTTTGCAAGACAGCAGACAATGCCTAAGTCCCGGGCAAAAAAGCACCATAGTTTATCCAATTTTCGACTTAGTGCCATTCAACTGGTCATTTATGCAATGTCATCCGACCAAACAACATGTTTCCCTTAAAAAAAAAAAAAAAAAAAAAAAAAAAAAGAGGTTGGTTAAGCTGCTAGTGGCAAATTCTTTTTTTGTTTATTTAAAGAAGAAAAAAATAAACAAAATTTCTTTCGAAAATATTATTTTTTCGATCACACTTTATTTGAAGATAAATAGCCTCGTTTCCCTAGTTAACGCCTTTGTAGCTTATCTTTTCTTTATTTTTCCTCCTCCCTCCTTTCCCGAACAGATGAGGGAAGTGTTCTGGGGTATCTAAAAGCTTAAGAAGCGAGAAGTTGAAAATATGAATATTTATCTTTATGATTTAGCTGATTCAGAATACACTTGGACACTTGCGAATATCACCTTGGGCTTAGTGGGAAGCTTTTTGGTGGCGAACAGAAAGAGGACAGAACATAAATAGTTTTAAACTAAAATTATGGTCTAACCAGTCTTCCCCCTGTTCCCTTAGTCTTTCTTTTTAAAACGTTCATCAGCATATGCCTCATTTCAAATGCAACAAATGTAAATATACTTTTCCCTGCACAGAATTTTAAGTGAATGTCCAATAGTTTCGAGGGCGGTTTAAGTCAGCCTAACAGATGCAAACAGTCTTGGAGCTGGAGTGGCATCTTTCAGTGCCCTAAAAAGATTTTCCATGGGCAACAAAGAAAACTGTCACACCTTTTCCCATCACCGCTTTAATTTATGCTCAGTAGCCAAGTTTTTTTTCATATTGATTTCATAATCACTTTAAGGCAGAACACTTAAAATAAAAAAGAGCCTTGAAAAGGAAGGTCTTACAGGGCCAGAGCCAATATGGTGAAAGTGGGGGAGAGAGCCAGGACTGTAAAGGTTGTTTTGTAAAGTGGGGTTTTTATTATGCACCGACTCTCTCCGCATTTACTTAACTCTTCACGGGCTGTTGAGTAGGTTAACACCCTTAAAGGCCTCTTTCATGTCCAATACCTCGTTTGTTTGTAGAGGAAAATGCGTCTTTAACACATTTCCACTGGGCAAAGATTTAGGTTTGGTTTGTTGTGGTGTTTTAACCCCCAACATAAGGAAAACCCAAAGAAAAACCAACCCTTTCAAGTCTTTTATGATTCCAATAAAAATATTTATTAAGGACGGCGAAGATCCCCAAGTAATAAGACTTGTAACAGGAGAATAAAGAAGTGAGATCTCTTCGGATGTGCACCAGAAGCCGTAGACAGGCTTTTGGACGGTTCTTCACGCCACACTCACACATGGGTGCCTATGTGTGCGCACACAGATGCATATTCATCCCCACCTATGTGCGGACACACGCACAGAGAGACTGGCTTCTTCAGCCCCTTTGTTACACTCTTACGACTTGTGTAGCCGACAAAGCCCAATCGGTCTTCTGTTGTTTATGCTCTTTGTGTGCACACTTTGTAAGTCGCTGTATATATGTCGCTAAACATATATATAAATTTAGCACTGTATATGTATATTAATATACACTTAATATGCAAAAATATTATATAAAATGCATTTTTACAATGGTGCGCGCAACTATAGAGTGAACACACTGTTCTTTCAAGCGTACTTGTTTTGTCCCTCTATCCTGCCAACATAACTGCCGATCTACCTCCCCAGTCCAGGAGAAACTCTTATTTAAACGGAAATGAAAGTGATAATTGCCCTGCATTTCATGGTATAGGGACAGGCTGCAGGATAGCAGTGCGCTTTCGCCAGACCACTTGAGTTGGATGACAGTAACGTGTTTTTCTACCTCACCCTAACTATTGTTCCTGAGCTAATCGTGTAACAAAGCAAAAGCTATGTGATCTGTCTGTGGGTTTCTATATCTGATTTCTTTCTTTCCTTTCTTTCCTTCCCCCCTCCCCTACGCCCCCCCTCATTGCTTAAGAGCTCAGTGGAGGCCCAATGTGGACTTGTACTGAACGGGCAAGGAGGTGTGATAAGAAGAGGTAAGAGGTTACAAATACTTGCGTCTATCAATTTTTGTAAAAGTGAAATCCTCTCTATTTCTCTCTCTTTCCCTGCTCCACTGTTAGGTGTAGTTTGGATTTACTGCAGAAATAGTGGTAATTTGACGTTTGACAGAAGTACGTTCAAACTAGCTTAGAGCACTTCATATTTCACAGTCCATTTGCTCTTTACAAGTGATTTGTTCCTCAGTAGCTCTCGGATACTCTCCCTGAATCCAGAGCTTCCTTGTCTCCTTTTATCATTCCCCGTTTAACCTGGGGATCCCTGATAGTGAGTTTGAGAAACGTGCTCCCTGGCGCCGGATTTTTAAATCGGCGGTTTCATCTCGTGTGGGGAATGAAAGGGTTTTTTTGGAAACGTGGTTTCAATAGCGCTCCAGACCTGTGTGGAACACGCTTTTGACAGTGTCACTTCGTTTGGTAACCATCTGTCAATGTAAATACCTAAAGTCAAAGCTAGAGGAAAGATTTGGAATTCTTGATAGATACCCATTTCTTCAGCATTTGCGAGATCTGAGTATTCTGTTTATTTTTGTCATTATTATCATTTACCTTGAGGAGAAACAATATCAGTCTAAAGGCCTGATGTGGGAACACGTTCGAACAGGCTTGAAAAGCTTAGTTTAATTCACAATACAAAACGAATGATGCAGTCGTGGGGAGCACACTTCTTGGCTCAGTCTCCTGGAACACGCACCTCTTGTCCCAATATTGCCTTTCCTTGTTCGTAATATCCACCTTGAAAAATCGATATTTAGGAGCTATTTTAGGCGACGTGATGCTGCCGCGGCAGAGAGCTGATTTCAGCCACCACTTCCTTAGACAAAGCTGTAACAACAGCCTCACACAAGTTTGTA